>NC_142775.1:10027712-10182045 GCF_988280905.1 Pimephales promelas | reverse complement strand
TTGGTGGTTGCTAGGGTGTTCTGGTTGGTTGGAGATTTATTTCTCATGATGTCATTTCAGCCAGAAAAATATTTTACCTACTAAACATGTTTCTGGCCCAAAAGTACTAGATCTTGAACTTTCCATACATATTCATAGACTATGTAATATAACATTCTGATGTTATATTACATAGGTCAATTTTTGACCTCCACGAATACTTTTATGGCCCACGGGTACTTGATCTGTGGGTTAATATACAGAGAGATTTACATCTCATGATGTCATTTCAGCCAGAGAAATATTTGACCTACTGAACATGTTTCTGGCCCAAAAGTTCTTGATCTTGAACTTTCCATACAGACTCATGGACTCCAATAGATGCTTCCTAAGAAGCCATAGAGAAGTCCATAGCTGACCTATTGAACTCATTTCTGGTGAAAAGTTCCTCAAAATAGTTTAAAACAATATAAACTTATAGATTTCTTCTGATGTTATATTAGCTATACATAGGTAAATTTTTGACCTCCAGGAACACATTTATAGCCCACGGGTACTTGATCTATGGGTGAGTATACCGAGAGATTTACTTCTCATGATGTAATTTCAGCCAGACAAATATTTGACCTCCTTCTGATGTTATATAAGACATACATTGGTCAATTATATTAGATATACATAGGTCAATTTTTGACCTCCAGGAACACATTTATGTCCCACGGGTACTTGATCTGTGGGTTAATATACCGATAGATTTACTTCTCGTGATCTCATTGAACTCATTTCTTGTCAAAGGTTCCTCAAAAAGTTTAAAACAATGTAAACTTTTAGACTTCTTCTGATGTTATATTAGATATACATAGATCAATTTTTGACCACCAGGAACACATTTATGGCACATTTCCAGAAGAAAATATGAAGTGGAGCTTGAAGCGGCAAATCTCACCACCCGGTTGCTAGGGTGTTCTGGGAGGTTGCTACGGTGTTCTGGGTGGTTTCTAGGTGTTTTTTTAGGGTATTCTGGGTGGTTGCTATGGTGTTGCTATGCAGTTGCTAGGGTATTCTGGGTGGTTGCGAAGGTGTTCTGGGTGGTTGCTAGGGTGTTGCTAGGCGGTTGCTGGGGTATTCTGGGTGGTTGCTATGGTGTTGCTATGTGGTTGCTAGGGTGTTGCTAGGCGATTGCTGGGGTGTTAATGGTGGTTGCTAGGGTGTTGCCAGATGGTTGCTGGGGTGTTCTGGTTTGTTTCTAGGGTGTGCTGGGTGGTTGCTAGGCTGTTGATTGGTGGTTGCTAGGGTGTTCTGGTTGGTTGGAGATTTACTTCTCATGATGTCATTTCAGCCAGAAAATTATTTTACCTACTGAACATGTTTCTGGTCCAAAAATACTTAATCTTGAACTTTCCACACATACTCACAGACTATGTAATATAACATTCTGATGTTATATTACATAGGTCAATTTTTGACCTCCATGAACACTTTTATGGCCCACGGGTACTTGGATCTGTTGGTTAATATACCAAGAGATTTACATCTCATGATGTCATTTCAGCCAGACAAATATTTGACCTACTGAACATGTTTCTGGCCCAAAAGTACTTGATCTTGAACTTTCCAAACATACTCATAAACTCCAACAGATGCTTCCTAAGCCACAGAGAAGTCCATATCTGACATATTGAACTCATTTCTGGTCAAAGGTTTCTCAAAAAGTTTAAAACAATATAGACTTTTAGACTCCTTCTGATGTTATATTAGATATACATAGGTCAATTTTGACCTCCATGAACACATTTATGGCACATTTCCTGAAGAAAATGTGAAGTGTCGCTTGAAGCGGCAAATCTCAGCACCCGGTTGCTAGGGTGTTCTGGGAGGTTGCTACGGTGTTCTGGGTGGTTGCTAGGTGTTTTTTTAGGGTATTCTGGGTGGTTGCTATGGTGTTGCTATGCGGTTGTTAGGGTATTCTGGGTGGTTGCGAAGGTGTTCTGGGTGGTTGCTAGGGTGTTGCTAGGCGGTTGCTGGGGTGTTAATGGTGGTTGCTAGGGTGTTGCCAGATGGTTGCTAGGGTGTTCTGGTTTGTTTATAGGGTGTTCTGGATGGTTGCTAGGCTGTTGCTTGGTGGTTGCTAGGGTGTTCTGGGAGGTTGCTACGGTGTTCTGGGTGGTTGCTAGGTGTTTTTTTAGGGTATTCTGGGTGGTTGCTATGGTGTTGCTATGTGGTTGCTAGGGTATTCTGGGTGGTTGCGAAGGTGTTCTGGGTGGTTGCTAGGGTGTTGCTAGGCGGTTGCTGGGGTATTCTGGGTGGTTGCTATGGTGTTGCTATGTGGTTGCTAGGGTGTTGCTAGGCGATTGCTGGGGTGTTAATGGTGGTTGCTAGGGTGTTGCCAGATGGTTGCTAGGGTGTTCTGGTTTGTTTATAGGGTGTTCTGGATGGTTGCTAGGCTGTTGATTGGTGGTTGCTAGGGTGTTCTGGTTGGTTGGAGATTTACTTCTCATGATGTCATTTCAGCCAGAAAATTATTTTACCTACTGAACATGTTTCTGGTCCAAAAATACTTAATCTTGAACTTTTCACACATACTCACAGACTATGTAATATAACATTCTGATGTTATATTACATAGGTCAATTTTTGACCTCCATGAACACTTTTATGGCCCACGGGTACTTGGATCTGTTGGTTAATATACCAAGAGATTTACATCTCATGATGTCATTTCAGCCAGACAAATATTTGACCTACTGAACATGTTTCTTGCCCAAAAGTACTTGATCTTGAACTTTCCAAACATACTCATAGACTCCAACAGATGATTCCTAAGCCACAGAGAAGTCCATATCTGACATATTGAACTCATTTCGGGTCAAAGGTTTCTCAAAAAGTTTAAAACAATATAGACTTTTAGACTCCTTCTGATGTTATATTAGATATACATAGGTAAAATTTGACCTCCATGAACACATTTATGGCACATTTCCTGAAGAAAATGTGAAGTGGAGCTTGAAGCGGCAAATCTCAGCACCCGGTTGCTAGGGTGTTCTGGGAGGTTGCTACGGTGTTCTGGGTGGTTGGTAGGTTTTTTTTTAGGGTATTCTGGGTGGTTGCTAAGGTGTTGCTATGCGGTTGCTATGGTATTCTGGGTGGTTGCGAAGGTGTTCTGGGTGGTTGCTAGGGTTTTGCTATGTGGTTGCTAGGGTATTCTGGGTGGTTGCGAAGCTGTTCGGGGTGGTTGCTAGGGTGTTGCTAGGCGGTTGCTAGGGTATTCTGGGTGGTTGCGAAGGTGTTCTGGGTGGTTGCTGGGTTGTTTTGGTTTGTTTCTAGGGTGTTCTGGGTGGTTGCTATGCTGTTGCTTGGTGGTTGCTAGGGTGTTCTGGTTGGTTGGAGATTTATTTCTCATGATGTCATTTCAGCCAGAAAAATATTTTACCTACTAAACATGTTTCTGGCCCAAAAGTACTAGATCTTGAACTTTCCATACATATTCATAGACTATGTAATATAACATTCTGATGTTATATTACATAGGTCAATTTTTGACCTCCATGAATACTTTTATGGCCCACAGGTACTTGATCTGTGGGTTAATATACAAAGAGATTTACATCTCATGATGTCATTTCAGCCAGACAAATATTTGACCTACTGAACATGTTTCTGGGCCAAAAGTTCTTGATCTTGAACTTTCCAAACATACTCATAAACTCCAACAGATGCTTCTTAAGCCACAGAGAAGTCCATATCTGACCTATTGAACTCATTTCTGGTGAAAAGTTCCTCAAAATAGTTTAAAACAATATAAACTTATAGATTCCTTCTGATGTTATATTAGCTATACATAGGTCAATTTTTGACCTCCAGGAACACATTTATGGCCCACGGGTACTTGATCTATGGGTGAGTATACCGAGAGATTTACTTCTAATGATGTAATTTCAGCCAGACAAATATTTGACCTCCTTCTGATGTTATATAAGATATACATTGGTCAATTATATTAGATATACATAGGTCAATTGTTGACCTCCAGGAACACATTTATGTCCCACGGGTACTTGATCTGTGAGTTAATATACCGATAGATTTACTTCTCGTGATGTCATTGAACTCATTTCTGGTCAAAGGTTCCTCAAAAAGTTTAAAACAATGTAAACTTTTAGACTTCTTCTGATGTTAGATTAGATATACATAGATACATTTTTGACCACCAGGAACACATTTATGGCACATTTCCAGAAGAAAATGTGAAGTTGAGCCTGAAGTGGCAAATCTCACCACCCGGTTACTAGGGTGTTCTGTGTGGTTGCTAGGTGGTTGTTAGGGTATTCTGGGTGGTTGCTATGGTGTTTTTATGTGGTTGCTAGGTGCTAATGTTGCTAGGCGGTTGCCAGATTGTTCTGGATGGTTGCTAGGGTGTTGCTAGGTGGTTGCTGGGGTGTTCTTGTTTGTTGGTGTTGGTTGCTGGGTGGTTGCTAGGGTGTTTTAGGTCGTTACTATGGTATTCTGGGTTGTTGCTATGGTGTTACCAGGTGGTTGGTAGTGTTTACATATGGTTACTAAAGAGTTTCTGTAATGTTTTTGGGCATGATTTAGCTCTTAACTAATAAATTATTTTGTAATATAATGTAATATGATATAAACTAATCAATATGTTTATATTGTTTGAAACCTTTTGAGGACCCTTTTACCATAACAATATAAACTTCTAGAGTCCATCTGATGTTGTATTAGCTATACATGGGTCAATTTTTGACCTATGTAACACATTTATGGCACATTTCCAGAAGAAAATGTGAAGTACTGCTTGCAGTGGCAAATCTCACCACCCGGTTGCTAGGGTGTTCCCGGTGGTTGCTACAGTGTTCTGGGTGGTTGCTAGGTGGTTGTTAGGGTATTCCGGGTGGTTGCTAGGGTGTTGCTAGGGTGTTCTGGGTGGTTACTAGGGTGTTGCTAGGTGGTTGCTAGGGTGTTCTTGGTGGTTACTTGGGTTTTGCTAGGGTTGGTTGCTTGCTAGGGTGTTGCTAAGGTGTTCTGGGTGGTTGCTAGGCGGTTGCTAAAGTGTTGCTAAGGTGTTCTGGGTGGTTGCTAGGGTGATTTAGGTGGTTACTATGGTAGTCTGTGTGGTTCCTATGGTGTTTCTAGGTGGTTGGTAGTGTCCAAATTACTATAGAGTTTTTATAATGTTTTTGGCAATTGATTTATATATCATCAAAAGGAGCCCATAAGTTTTTCAGAAATAATTTCAATAGGTCAGATGTGGACAATTCTATATGGCCTAGGAACCATCAAAAGGAGTCTATGAGTATGTAGAAAGTTCAAGATCAAGTACACATGGGCAAGAAATACAGTCTGTAGGTCAAATATCTGTCTGGCTAAAATAACATGATAAGAGGTCATTCTGTATAGTATCCTGATTTTTAAAGAACACCTTAGCCAGAAATATGTTCAGTAGTTAAAATAAGGACTCTTGTATGGCTTCAGTAACATCAAAAGGAGTTAATGAGTATGTTTAGAATGTTCAAGATCAAGTACTCGTGGGCCAGAACTATATTCAGTAGGTCAAAAAGGAACCTATCTATAGCTCATGTAATATCAGAAGGAGTCTAAAAGTTTTTCTTGTTTAAAAACTTTTGAGGACCCTTTGACCAGACATGAGTTAAATACTTAAGATATGGACGTTCTATATGCCTTAAGAAGCATCAAAAGGAGTCTATGAGAATTTATACAAAAAGTTCGAGACCTAGTACTCGTCGGCAAGGACTATGTTTGTGGGTCAATGAGGAACCTCTAGGCCTAGAAAGCAGTCTAAGAAGTAGCATAAGAAGTAGTCTATTTTTTATGTATAGAAAGTTCAATATCAGGTACTCGTGGGACAGATATATGTTCAGTATATGTTCAAATATCTTCCTGCTCATAAAACATCATAAGTAGTAAATATCAATGTATAGTAACCTAATGATATAGTAACCTATGTTCAGTAGGTCAAATAGGAACCTTTGTATAGCTTATATATCATCAAAAGGTGTCTAATAAGCTTATATTGCTTAAAAACTTTTGAGGTCCCTTTTACCAGAAATGAGTTAAATACTTAAGATATGGACGTTCTATATGCCTTAAGAAGCATCAAAAGGAGTCTATGAGAATTTATACAAAAAGTTCGAGACCTAGTACTCGTCGGCAAGGACTATGTTTGTGGGTCAATGAGGAACCTCTAGGCCTAGAAAGCAGTCTAAGAAGTAGCATAAGTAGTAGTCTATTTTTTATGTATAGAAAGTTCAATATCAGGTACTCGTGGGACAGATATATGTTCAGTATATGTTCAAATATCTTCCTGCTCATAAAACATCATAAGTAGTAAATATCAATGTATAGTAACCTAATGATATAGTAACCTATGTTCAGTAGGTCAAATAGGAACCTTTGTATAGCTTATATATCATCAAAAGGTGTCTAATAAGCTTATATTGCTTAAAAACTTTTGAGGTCCCTTTTACCAGAAATGAGTTCAATAGCTATACTATGCACTGTAAAGCTCATGTGTTGTTTTCTCGTCTGTGCACAAATAAATTAGTTTGTAAAATAGAAATGCATGCAAAATCACGTTATATCTTTTCATTGCAACGAGGAACAAGTTAGATATGTCATGCAATGCGACGAAACATCTCAGGTGTTTTCTTTTCATTGCACAGAGGTTAGTTAAAGCGTGCATATACATAACGAGGAACAAGTTAGATATGTCATGCAATGCACTGAAACCCATGTTAGGTGTTTTCTTTTCACTGCAGAGAGGTTTTTGCGTGCATTTGCGTCCATATGCATAAGGAGAAACAAGTTATATCTATCATGCAATTCGACGAAACACATCTCAGGTTTTTTCTTTTTATTGCACAGAGGTTAGTTATTGCGTCCATAATCATAACAAGGAACAAGTTAGATATGTCATGCAGTGCGATAAAACACATCTTAGGTGTTTTCTTTTCATTGCACAGAGGTTAGTTATAGCGTGCATATGCATAACGAGGAACAAGTTAGATATGTCATGCAATGCACTGAAACCCATGTTAGGTGTTTTCTTTTTACTGCAGAGAGGTTTTTGCGTGGATATGCATAACGAGAAACAAGTTATATCTATCATGCAATGCAATGAAACACATCTTAGATGTTTTCTTTATATTGCACAGAGGTTAGTTATTACGTGCATAACGAGGAACAAGTTAGATATGTCAGGCAATGCACTGAAACCCATGTTAGGTGTTTTCTTTTCACTGCAGAGAGGTTACTTATTTGCGTGCATATGCATAACGAGAAACAAGTTATATCTATCATGCAATGCAATGAAACACATCTTAGGTGTTTTCTTTTATTACACAGAGGTTAGTTATTACGTGCATATGCATTACGAGGAACAAATTAGATATGTCATGCAATGCACTGAAACCCATGTTAGGTGTTTTCTTTTCATTGCAGAGAGGTTAGCTATTTGCGTGCATATGCATAACGAGAAACAAGTTATATCTATCTTGCAATGCAATGAAACACATCTTAGATGTTTTCTTTTCATTGCACAGAGGATAGTTATTGCGTGCATATAAATAACGAGGAACAAGTTAGATATGTCATGCAATGCAATGAAACACATCTTAGGTATTTTCTTTTCATTGCACAGAGGTTAGTTATTCCGTGCATATGAATAACGAGTAACAAATTAGATATGTCATGTAATGCACTGAAACACATCTTAGGTGTTTTCTTTTCACTGAACAGAGCGAGTTATTGCGTGCATATGCATTACGAGAAACAAGTTAGATCTGTCATGCAATGCACTGAAACACATCTTAGGTGTTTTCTTTTCACTGCACAGAGCGAGTTATTGCGTGTATATGCATAACGAGAAACAAGTTAGATCTGTCATGCAATGCATTGAAACACATCTTAGTTGTTTTCTTTTCATTGCACAGAGGTTAGTTATTGCGTGCATATGCATAACGAGGAACAAGTTAGATATGTCATGCAATGCGATGAAACACATCTTAGGTGTTTTCTTTTCATTGCACAGAGGATAGTTATTGCATGCATACATAACGAGGAACAAGTTAGATTAGGTCATGCAATGCATTGAAACACATCTTAGTTGTTTTCTTTTCATTGCACAGAGGTTATTGCGTGCATATGCATTACGAGGAACAAGTTAGATATGTCATGTAATGCACTGAAACACATCTTAGGTGTTTTCTTTTCACTGCACATAGCGAGTTATTGCGTGCATATGCATAACGAGAAACAAGTTAGATCTGTCATGTAATGCACTGAAACACATCTTAGGTGTTTTCTTTTCACTGCACAGAGCGAGTTATTGCGTGCATATGCATAACGAAAAACAAGTTAGATCTGTCATGCAATGCACTGAAACACATCTTAGGTGTTTTCTTTTCACTGCACAGAGGTTAGTTATTGCGTGCATATGCATAACGAGGAACAAGTTAGATAGGTCATGCAATGCGATGAAACACATCTTAGGTGTTTTCTTTTCATTGCACAGAGGATAGTTATTGCATGCATACATAACGAGGAACAAGTTAGATAGGTCATGCAATGCATTGAAACACATCTTAGTTGTTTTCGTTTCACTGCATAGAGCGAGTTATTGCGTGCATATGCATAACGAGAAACAAGTTAGATCTGTCATGCAATGCACTGAAACACATCTTAGGTGTTTTCTTTTCATTGCAGAGAGGTTAGCTATTTGCGTGCATATGCATAACGAGAAACAAGTTATATCTATCTTGCAATGCAATGAAACACATCTTAGATGTTTTCTTTTCATTGCACAGAGGATAGTTATTGCGTGCATATGCATAACGAGGAACAAGTTAGATATGTCATGCAATGCAATGAAACACATCTTAGGTATTTTCTTTTCATTGCACAGAGGTTAGTTATTCCGTGCATATGAATAACGAGTAACAAATTAGATATGTCATGTAATGCACTGAAACACATCTTAGGTGTTTTCTTTTCACTGAACAGAGCGAGTTATTGCGTGCATATGCATAACGAGAAACAAGTTAGATCTGTCATGCAATGCACTGAAACACATCTTAGGTGTTTTCTTTTCACTGCACAGAGCGAGTTATTGCGTGTATATGCATAACGAGAAACAAGTTAGATCTGTCATGCAATGCATTGAAACACATCTTAGTTGTTTTCTTTTCATTGCACAGAGGTTAGTTATTGCGTGCATATGCATAACGAGGAACAAGTTAGATATGTCATGCAATGCGATGAAACACATCTTAGGTGTTTTCTTTTCATTGCACAGAGGATAGTTATTGCATGCATACATAACGAGGAACAAGTTAGATTAGGTCATGCAATGCATTGAAACACATCTTAGTTGTTTTCTTTTCATTGCACAGAGGTTATTGCGTGCATATGCATAACGAGGAACAAGTTAGATATGTCATGTAATGCACTGAAACACATCTTAGGTGTTTTCTTTTCACTGCACATAGCGAGTTATTGCGTGCATATGCATAACGAGAAACAAGTTAGATCTGTCATGTAATGCACTGAAACACATCTTAGGTGTTTTCTTTTCACTGCACAGAGCGAGTTATTGCGTGCATATGCATAACGAAAAACAAGTTAGATCTGTCATGCAATGCACTGAAACACATCTTAGGTGTTTTCTTTTCACTGCACAGAGGTTAGTTATTGCGTGCATATGCATAACGAGGAACAAGTTAGATAGGTCATGCAATGCGATGAAACACATCTTAGGTGTTTTCTTTTCATTGCACAGAGGATAGTTATTGCATGCATACATAACGAGGAACAAGTTAGATAGGTCATGCAATGCATTGAAACACATCTTAGTTGTTTTCGTTTCACTGCATAGAGCGAGTTATTGCGTGCATATGCATAACGAGAAACAAGTTAGATCTGTCATGCAATGCACTGAAACACATCTTAGGTGTTTTCTTTTCACTGCACAGAGCGAGTTATTGCGTGTATATGCATAACGAGAAACAAGTTAGATCTGTCATGCAATGCACTGAAACACATCTTAGGTGTTTTCTTTTCACTGCACAGAGGTTAGTTATTGCGTGCATATGCATAACGAGGAACAAGTTAGATATTTCATGTAATGCGATGAAACACATCTTAGGTGTTTTCTTTTCACTGCACAGAGGTTAGTTATTGCGTGCATATGCATAACGAGGAACAAGTTAGATATGTCATGCAATGCAATAAAACACATCTTAGGTGTCTTCTTTTCATTGGACAGAGGTTAGTTATCGTGTGCATGTGCAATGCAATCCTAAAGCACAAGCATTGCAAATCTCTCCGTTGCACAAGGAACAAGTTAGTGTGTGCATTGTAAAGCGATGGCTCTTTTGATGTTTTCTCGTCAAAACAGAAATTAATCAGTTGTAGAATGGAAATGCATGGAAAAGCACGCGTGTTTTATCTTTTCTTTTCATTGCAAAGAAAAATAAGTTAGAAATGTAAGAATTGCAATGAAACAACACACGTTATCCAGTCAAAGCAGAAGGAAGGGTTTAGTTCTTGAATGCAATAAAGTGCATATTACATATATGGTATTTTTGATGCACAAAGTTTTTCATGCACAATCCACATCTCTTCATTGCACAAAGCAACGAGTGTTGTTTTATTGCAATGCATAAAATATCGAACTTGTTCCTCATTGCAATCAAAAGAAAATGTATGCATGTGCTTTCGCATGCATTTCTATTTTACAAACTAGATTGTTTGTGCACAGACAAGAAAACATCACGTTATGCCTTTTCATTGCAACGAAAAACAAGTTAGATTGTTATGCAATCCAATGAAACTAGATATTAGGTGTTTTCTTTTCATTGCACAGAGAAACATGTTAGTTATTGCGTGCATATTCTTTAATGCACAACGTTAGACGTTAGATGTGTTTTCGTTGAACAACGGAATGAGTTAGATATTGAATGCGTTCCTCTGTTGCACAAAGGAACGAGTAAGTTATTGCATTGCACGACCGCTCAAGTGATGTTTTTTCGTCAGTGCGCAAAAGAATTAGTAGTAGAATCCATGCGAAAGAGTCAAAGGGTCCTCAAAGGTTTTAATAAATATTAACTTATTGACTTTTGATGATTTGTAAGCTATAGATAGGTTCCTTTTCTTGTCCTAGTGAACATATTTCTGGCTCACGGGTACTTGATTCTAAGCCATAGAGAAGTCCATATTTGACCTATTGTACTAATTTCTGGTCTATGTTTGATCAAATGTTTTTAAATAATATCAACTGATAGACTCAATCTGATGTTATACACATAGGTTCCTTTTTGACCTACTGAACATATTTCTGGCCCAAAAGTACTTGATCTTGAACTTTCCATACATACTCATAGACTCCAACAGATGCTTCCTAAGCCATAGAGAAGTCCATATCTGACCTATTGAACTCATTTCTGGTCAAAGGATCCTCAAAAGGTTTTAAACAATATAAACTTATAGACTCCTGATGTTACATTAGCTATACATAGGTCAATTTTTGACCTTCAGAAACACATTTATGGTCCACGGGTATTTGATGTTTGGGTTAATGTACCGAGAGCTTTGCTTCTCATGATGTAATTTCAGCCATAAATATATTTGACCTACTGAACATATATCTGGCCCAAAAGTACTTGACCTTGTACTTTCCATTCATACTCATAGACTCCAACAGATGCTTCCTAAGCCATAGAGAGTCCATATCTGACATATTGAACTAATTTCTGGTCAAAGATTTCTCAAAAGTTTAAAACAATATAAACTTTTAGACTCCTTCTGATGTTATATTAGATATACATAGATCAATTTTGACCTCCATGAACAAATTTATGGCACATTTCCAGAAGAAAATGTGAAGTGGAGCTTGAAGCGGCAAATCTCAGCACCCGGTTGCTAGGGTGTTCTGGGTGGTTGCTATGGCGTTGCTATGCGGTTGTTAGGGTATTCTGGGTGATTGCGAAGGTGTTCTGGGTGGTTGCTAGGGTGTTGCTAGGCGGTTGCTAGGGTGTTGCCAGATGGTTGCTTGGGTGTTCTGGTTTGTTTCTAGGGTGTTCTGGATGGTTGCTAGGCTGTTGCTTGGTGGTTGCTAGGGTGTTCTGGTTGGTTGGAGATTTACTTCTCATGATGTCATATCAGCCAGAAAAATATTTTACCTACTGAACATGTTTCTGGTCCAAAAATACTTGATCTTGAACTTTCCACACATACTCACAGACTATGTAATATAACATTCTGATGTTATATGACATAGTTTAATTTTTGACCTCCATGAACACTTTTATGGCCCACGGGTACTTGGATCTGTTGGTTAATATACCGAAAGATTTACATCTCATGATGTCATTTCAGCCAGACAAATATTTGACCTACTGAACATGTTTCTGGCCCAAAAGTACTTGATCTTGAACTTTCCAAACATACTCATAAACTCCAACAGATGCTTCTTAAGCCACAGAGAAGTCCATATCTGACATATTGAACTCATTTCTGGTCAAAGGTTTCTCAAAAAGTTTAAAACAATATAGACTTTTAGACTCCTTCTGATGTTATATTAGATATACATAGGTCAATTTTGACCTCCATGAACACATTTATGGCACATTTCCTGAAGAAAATGTGAAGTGGAGCTTGAAGCGGCAAATCTCAGCACCCGGTTGCTAGGGTGTTCTGGGAGGTTGCTACGGTGTTCTGGGTGGTTGGTAGGTTTTTTTTTAGGGTATTCTGGGTAGTTGCTATGGTGTTGCTATGCGGTTGCTAGGGTATTCTGGGTGGTTGCGAAGGTGTTCTGGGTGGTTGCTAGGGTGTTGCTATGTGGTTGCTAGGGTATTCTGGGTGGTTGTGAAGCTGTTCTGGGTGGTTGCTAGGGTGTTGCAAGGCGGTTGCTAGGGTATTCTGTGTGGTTGCGAAGGTGTTCTGGGTGGTTGCTGGGTTGTTCTGGTTTGTTTCTAGGGTGTTCTGGGTGGTTGCTATGCTGTTGGTTGGTGGTTGCTAGGGTGTTCTGGTTGGTTGGAGATTTATTTCTCATGATGTCATTTCAGCCAGAAAAATATTTTACCTACTAAACATGTTTCTGGCCCAAAAGTACTAGATCTTGAACTTTCCATACATATTCATAGACTATGTAATATAACATTTTGATGTTATATTACATAGGTCAATTTTTTACCTCCATGAATACTTTTATGGCCCACGGGTACTTGATCTGTGGGTTAATATACAGAGAGATTTACATCTCATGATGTCATTTCAGCCAGAGAAATATTTGACCTACTGAACATGTTTCTGGCCCAAAAGTTCTTGATCTTGAACTTTCCATACAGACTCATAGACTCCAATAGATGCTTCCTAAGAAGCCATAGAGAAGTCCATATCTGACCTATTGAACTCATTTCTGGTGAAAAGTTCCTCAAAATAGTTTAAAACAATATAAACTTATAGATTCCTTCTGATGTTATATTAACTATACATAGGTCCATTTTTGACCTCCAGGAACACATTTATGGTCCACGGGTACTTGATCTATGGGTGAGTATACCGAGAGATTTACTTCTCATGATGTAATTTCAGCCAGACAAATATTTGACCTCCTTTTGATGTTATATAAGACATACATTGGTCAATTATATTAGATATACATAGGTCAATTTTTGACCTCCAGGAACACATTTATGTCCCACGGGTACTTGATATGTTGGTTAATATACCGATAGATTTACTTCTCGTGATCTCATTGAACTCATTTCTTGTCAAAGGTTCCTCAAAAAGTTTAAAACAATGTAAACTTTTAGACTTCTTCTGATGTTATATTAGATATACATAGATCAATTTTTGACCTCCATGAACACATTTGTGGCACATTTCCTGAAGAAAATGTGAAGTGGAGCTTGAAGCGGCAAATCTCAGCACCCGGTTGCTAGGGTGTTCTGGGAGGTTGCTACGGTGTTCTGGGTGGTTGGTAGTTTTTTTTTTAGGGTATTCTGGGTGGTTGCTATGGTGTTGCTATGCAGTTGCTAGGGTATTCTGGGTGGTTGCGAAGGTGTTCTGGGTGGTTGCTAGGGTGTTGCTATGTGGTTGCTAGGGTATTCTGGGTGGTTGTGAAGCTGTTCTGGGTGGTTGCTAGGGTGTTGCAAGGCGGTTGCTAGGGTATTCTGGGTGGTTGCGAAGGTGTTCTGGGTGGTTGCTGGGTTGTTCTGGTTTGTTTCTAGGGTGTTCTGGGTGGTTGCTATGCTGTTGGTTGGTGGTTGCTAGGGTGTTCTGGTTGGTTGGAGATTTATTTCTCATGATGTCATTTCAGCCAGAAAAATATTTTACCTACTAAACATGTTTCTGGCCCAAAAGTACTAGATCTTGAACTTTCCATACATATTCATAGACTATGTAATATAACATTCTGATGTTATATTACATAGGTCAATTTTTGACCTCCACGAATACTTTTATGGCCCACGGGTACTTGATCTGTGGGTTAATATACAGAGAGATTTACATCTCATGATGTCATTTCAGCCAGAGAAATATTTGACCTAC
Organism: Pimephales promelas; assembly: GCF_988280905.1. NCBI lineage: Eukaryota > Metazoa > Chordata > Actinopteri > Cypriniformes > Leuciscidae > Pimephales > Pimephales promelas. The sequence continues at coordinate 10,167,489 of NC_142775.1, read as the reverse complement.
TGAACATGTTTCTGGCCCAAAAGTTCTTGATCTTGAACTTTCCATACAGACTCATGGACTCCAATAGATGCTTCCTAAGAAGCCATAGAGAAGTCCATAGCTGACCTATTGAACTCATTTCTGGTGAAAAGTTCCTCAAAATAGTTTAAAACAATATAAACTTATAGATTTCTTCTGATGTTATATTAGCTATACATAGGTAAATTTTTGACCTCCAGGAACACATTTATAGCCCACGGGTACTTGATCTATGGGTGAGTATACCGAGAGATTTACTTCTCATGATGTAATTTCAGCCAGACAAATATTTGACCTCCTTCTGATGTTATATAAGACATACATTGGTCAATTATATTAGATATACATAGGTCAATTTTTGACCTCCAGGAACACATTTATGTCCCACGGGTACTTGATCTGTGGGTTAATATACCGATAGATTTACTTCTCGTGATCTCATTGAACTCATTTCTTGTCAAAGGTTCCTCAAAAAGTTTAAAACAATGTAAACTTTTAGACTTCTTCTGATGTTATATTAGATATACATAGATCAATTTTTGACCACCAGGAACACATTTATGGCACATTTCCAGAAGAAAATATGAAGTGGAGCTTGAAGCGGCAAATCTCACCACCCGGTTGCTAGGGTGTTCTGGGAGGTTGCTACGGTGTTCTGGGTGGTTTCTAGGTGTTTTTTTAGGGTATTCTGGGTGGTTGCTATGGTGTTGCTATGCAGTTGCTAGGGTATTCTGGGTGGTTGCGAAGGTGTTCTGGGTGGTTGCTAGGGTGTTGCTAGGCGGTTGCTGGGGTATTCTGGGTGGTTGCTATGGTGTTGCTATGTGGTTGCTAGGGTGTTGCTAGGCGATTGCTGGGGTGTTAATGGTGGTTGCTAGGGTGTTGCCAGATGGTTGCTGGGGTGTTCTGGTTTGTTTCTAGGGTGTGCTGGGTGGTTGCTAGGCTGTTGATTGGTGGTTGCTAGGGTGTTCTGGTTGGTTGGAGATTTACTTCTCATGATGTCATTTCAGCCAGAAAATTATTTTACCTACTGAACATGTTTCTGGTCCAAAAATACTTAATCTTGAACTTTCCACACATACTCACAGACTATGTAATATAACATTCTGATGTTATATTACATAGGTCAATTTTTGACCTCCATGAACACTTTTATGGCCCACGGGTACTTGGATCTGTTGGTTAATATACCAAGAGATTTACATCTCATGATGTCATTTCAGCCAGACAAATATTTGACCTACTGAACATGTTTCTGGCCCAAAAGTACTTGATCTTGAACTTTCCAAACATACTCATAAACTCCAACAGATGCTTCCTAAGCCACAGAGAAGTCCATATCTGACATATTGAACTCATTTCTGGTCAAAGGTTTCTCAAAAAGTTTAAAACAATATAGACTTTTAGACTCCTTCTGATGTTATATTAGATATACATAGGTCAATTTTGACCTCCATGAACACATTTATGGCACATTTCCTGAAGAAAATGTGAAGTGTCGCTTGAAGCGGCAAATCTCAGCACCCGGTTGCTAGGGTGTTCTGGGAGGTTGCTACGGTGTTCTGGGTGGTTGCTAGGTGTTTTTTTAGGGTATTCTGGGTGGTTGCTATGGTGTTGCTATGCGGTTGTTAGGGTATTCTGGGTGGTTGCGAAGGTGTTCTGGGTGGTTGCTAGGGTGTTGCTAGGCGGTTGCTGGGGTGTTAATGGTGGTTGCTAGGGTGTTGCCAGATGGTTGCTAGGGTGTTCTGGTTTGTTTATAGGGTGTTCTGGATGGTTGCTAGGCTGTTGCTTGGTGGTTGCTAGGGTGTTCTGGGAGGTTGCTACGGTGTTCTGGGTGGTTGCTAGGTGTTTTTTTAGGGTATTCTGGGTGGTTGCTATGGTGTTGCTATGTGGTTGCTAGGGTATTCTGGGTGGTTGCGAAGGTGTTCTGGGTGGTTGCTAGGGTGTTGCTAGGCGGTTGCTGGGGTATTCTGGGTGGTTGCTATGGTGTTGCTATGTGGTTGCTAGGGTGTTGCTAGGCGATTGCTGGGGTGTTAATGGTGGTTGCTAGGGTGTTGCCAGATGGTTGCTAGGGTGTTCTGGTTTGTTTATAGGGTGTTCTGGATGGTTGCTAGGCTGTTGATTGGTGGTTGCTAGGGTGTTCTGGTTGGTTGGAGATTTACTTCTCATGATGTCATTTCAGCCAGAAAATTATTTTACCTACTGAACATGTTTCTGGTCCAAAAATACTTAATCTTGAACTTTTCACACATACTCACAGACTATGTAATATAACATTCTGATGTTATATTACATAGGTCAATTTTTGACCTCCATGAACACTTTTATGGCCCACGGGTACTTGGATCTGTTGGTTAATATACCAAGAGATTTACATCTCATGATGTCATTTCAGCCAGACAAATATTTGACCTACTGAACATGTTTCTTGCCCAAAAGTACTTGATCTTGAACTTTCCAAACATACTCATAGACTCCAACAGATGATTCCTAAGCCACAGAGAAGTCCATATCTGACATATTGAACTCATTTCGGGTCAAAGGTTTCTCAAAAAGTTTAAAACAATATAGACTTTTAGACTCCTTCTGATGTTATATTAGATATACATAGGTAAAATTTGACCTCCATGAACACATTTATGGCACATTTCCTGAAGAAAATGTGAAGTGGAGCTTGAAGCGGCAAATCTCAGCACCCGGTTGCTAGGGTGTTCTGGGAGGTTGCTACGGTGTTCTGGGTGGTTGGTAGGTTTTTTTTTAGGGTATTCTGGGTGGTTGCTAAGGTGTTGCTATGCGGTTGCTATGGTATTCTGGGTGGTTGCGAAGGTGTTCTGGGTGGTTGCTAGGGTTTTGCTATGTGGTTGCTAGGGTATTCTGGGTGGTTGCGAAGCTGTTCGGGGTGGTTGCTAGGGTGTTGCTAGGCGGTTGCTAGGGTATTCTGGGTGGTTGCGAAGGTGTTCTGGGTGGTTGCTGGGTTGTTTTGGTTTGTTTCTAGGGTGTTCTGGGTGGTTGCTATGCTGTTGCTTGGTGGTTGCTAGGGTGTTCTGGTTGGTTGGAGATTTATTTCTCATGATGTCATTTCAGCCAGAAAAATATTTTACCTACTAAACATGTTTCTGGCCCAAAAGTACTAGATCTTGAACTTTCCATACATATTCATAGACTATGTAATATAACATTCTGATGTTATATTACATAGGTCAATTTTTGACCTCCATGAATACTTTTATGGCCCACAGGTACTTGATCTGTGGGTTAATATACAAAGAGATTTACATCTCATGATGTCATTTCAGCCAGACAAATATTTGACCTACTGAACATGTTTCTGGGCCAAAAGTTCTTGATCTTGAACTTTCCAAACATACTCATAAACTCCAACAGATGCTTCTTAAGCCACAGAGAAGTCCATATCTGACCTATTGAACTCATTTCTGGTGAAAAGTTCCTCAAAATAGTTTAAAACAATATAAACTTATAGATTCCTTCTGATGTTATATTAGCTATACATAGGTCAATTTTTGACCTCCAGGAACACATTTATGGCCCACGGGTACTTGATCTATGGGTGACTATACCGAGAGATTTACTTCTAATGATGTAATTTCAGCCAGACAAATATTTGACCTCCTTCTGATGTTATATAAGATATACATTGGTCAATTATATTAGATATACATAGGTCAATTGTTGACCTCCAGGAACACATTTATGTCCCACGGGTACTTGATCTGTGAGTTAATATACCGATAGATTTACTTCTCGTGATGTCATTGAACTCATTTCTGGTCAAAGGTTCCTCAAAAAGTTTAAAACAATGTAAACTTTTAGACTTCTTCTGATGTTAGATTAGATATACATAGATACATTTTTGACCACCAGGAACACATTTATGGCACATTTCCAGAAGAAAATGTGAAGTTGAGCCTGAAGTGGCAAATCTCACCACCCGCTTACTAGGGTGTTCTGTGTGGTTGCTAGGTGGTTGTTAGGGTATTCTGGGTGGTTGCTATGGTGTTTTTATGTGGTTGCTAGGTGCTAATGTTGCTAGGCGGTTGCCAGATTGTTCTGGATGGTTGCTAGGGTGTTGCTAGGTGGTTGCTGGGGTGTTCTTGTTTGTTGGTGTTGGTTGCTGGGTGGTTGCTAGGGTGTTTTAGGTCGTTACTATGGTATTCTGGGTTGTTGCTATGGTGTTACCAGGTGGTTGGTAGTGTTTACATATGGTTACTAAAGAGTTTCTGTAATGTTTTTGGGCATGATTTAGCTCTTAACTAATAAATTATTTTGTAATATAATGTAATATGATATAAACTAATCAATATGTTTATATTGTTTGAAACCTTTTGAGGACCCTTTTACCATAACAATATAAACTTCTAGAGTCCATCTGATGTTGTATTAGCTATACATGGGTCAATTTTTGACCTATGTAACACATTTATGGCACATTTCCAGAAGAAAATGTGAAGTACTGCTTGCAGTGGCAAATCTCACCACCCGGTTGCTAGGGTGTTCCCGGTGGTTGCTACAGTGTTCTGGGTGGTTGCTAGGTGGTTGTTAGGGTATTCCGGGTGGTTGCTAGGGTGTTGCTAGGGTGTTCTGGGTGGTTACTAGGGTGTTGCTAGGTGGTTGCTAGGGTGTTCTTGGTGGTTACTTGGGTTTTGCTAGGGTTGGTTGCTTGCTAGGGTGTTGCTAAGGTGTTCTGGGTGGTTGCTAGGCGGTTGCTAAAGTGTTGCTAAGGTGTTCTGGGTGGTTGCTAGGGTGATTTAGGTGGTTACTATGGTAGTCTGTGTGGTTCCTATGGTGTTTCTAGGTGGTTGGTAGTGTCCAAATTACTATAGAGTTTTTATAATGTTTTTGGCAATTGATTTATATATCATCAAAAGGAGCCCATAAGTTTTTCAGAAATAATTTCAATAGGTCAGATGTGGACAATTCTATATGGCCTAGGAACCATCAAAAGGAGTCTATGAGTATGTAGAAAGTTCAAGATCAAGTACACATGGGCAAGAAATACAGTCTGTAGGTCAAATATCTGTCTGGCTAAAATAACATGATAAGAGGTCATTCTGTATAGTATCCTGATTTTTAAAGAACACCTTAGCCAGAAATATGTTCAGTAGTTAAAATAAGGACTCTTGTATGGCTTCAGTAACATCAAAAGGAGTTAATGAGTATGTTTAGAATGTTCAAGATCAAGTACTCGTGGGCCAGAACTATATTCAGTAGGTCAAAAAGGAACCTATCTATAGCTCATGTAATATCAGAAGGAGTCTAAAAGTTTTTCTTGTTTAAAAACTTTTGAGGACCCTTTGACCAGACATGAGTTAAATACTTAAGATATGGACGTTCTATATGCCTTAAGAAGCATCAAAAGGAGTCTATGAGAATTTATACAAAAAGTTCGAGACCTAGTACTCGTCGGCAAGGACTATGTTTGTGGGTCAATGAGGAACCTCTAGGCCTAGAAAGCAGTCTAAGAAGTAGCATAAGAAGTAGTCTATTTTTTATGTATAGAAAGTTCAATATCAGGTACTCGTGGGACAGATATATGTTCAGTATATGTTCAAATATCTTCCTGCTCATAAAACATCATAAGTAGTAAATATCAATGTATAGTAACCTAATGATATAGTAACCTATGTTCAGTAGGTCAAATAGGAACCTTTGTATAGCTTATATATCATCAAAAGGTGTCTAATAAGCTTATATTGCTTAAAAACTTTTGAGGTCCCTTTTACCAGAAATGAGTTCAATAGCTATACTATGCACTGTAATGCTCATGTGTTGTTTTCTCGTCTGTGCACAAATAAATTAGTTTGTAAAATAGAAATGCATGCAAAATCACGTTATATCTTTTCATTGCAACGAGGAACAAGTTAGATATGTCATGCAATGCGACGAAACATCTCAGGTGTTTTCTTTTCATTGCACAGAGGTTAGTTAAAGCGTGCATATACATAACGAGGAACAAGTTAGATATGTCATGCAATGCACTGAAACCCATGTTAGGTGTTTTCTTTTCACTGCAGAGAGGTGTTTGCGTGCATTTGCGTCCATATGCATAAGGAGAAACAAGTTATATCTATCATGCAATTCGACGAAACACATCTCAGGTTTTTTCTTTTTATTGCACAGAGGTTAGTTATTGCGTCCATAATCATAACAAGGAACAAGTTAGATATGTCATGCAGTGCGATAAAACACATCTTAGGTGTTTTCTTTTCATTGCACAGAGGTTAGTTATAGCGTGCATATGCATAACGAGGAACAAGTTAGATATGTCATGCAATGCACTAAAACCCATGTTAGGTGTTTTCTTTTTACTGCAGAGAGGTTTTTGCGTGGATATGCATAACGAGAAACAAGTTATATCTATCATGCAATGCAATGAAACACATCTTAGATGTTTTCTTTTATTACACAGAGGTTAGTTATTACGTGCATATGCATTACGAGGAACAAATTAGATATGTCATGCAATGCACTGAAACCCATGTTAGGTGTTTTCTTTTCACTGCAGAGAGGTTACTTATTTGCGTGCATATGCATAACGAGAAACAAGTTATATCTATCATGCAATGCAATGAAACACATCTTAGGTGTTTTCTTTTATTACACAGAGGTTAGTTATTACGTGCATATGCATTACGAGGAACAAATTAGATATGTCATGCAATGCACTGAAACCCATGTTAGGTGTTTTCTTTTCATTGCAGAGAGGTTAGCTATTTGCGTGCATATGCATAACGAGAAACAAGTTATATCTATCTTGCAATGCAATGAAACACATCTTAGATGTTTTCTTTTCATTGCACAGAGGATAGTTATTGCGTGCATATGCATAACGAGGAACAAGTTAGATATGTCATGCAATGCAATGAAACACATCTTAGGTATTTTCTTTTCATTGCACAGAGGTTAGTTATTCCGTGCATATGAATAACGAGTAACAAATTAGATATGTCATGTAATGCACTGAAACACATCTTAGGTGTTTTCTTTTCACTGAACAGAGCGAGTTATTGCGTGCATATGCATAACGAGAAACAAGTTAGATCTGTCATGCAATGCACTGAAACACATCTTAGGTGTTTTCTTTTCACTGCACAGAGCGAGTTATTGCGTGTATATGCATAACGAGAAACAAGTTAGATCTGTCATGCAATGCATTGAAACACATCTTAGTTGTTTTCTTTTCATTGCACAGAGGTTAGTTATTGCGTGCATATGCATAACGAGGAACAAGTTAGATATGTCATGCAATGCGATGAAACACATCTTAGGTGTTTTCTTTTCATTGCACAGAGGATAGTTATTGCATGCATACATAACGAGGAACAAGTTAGATTAGGTCATGCAATGCATTGAAACACATCTTAGTTGTTTTCTTTTCATTGCACAGAGGTTATTGCGTGCATATGCATAACGAGGAACAAGTTAGATATGTCATGTAATGCACTGAAACACATCTTAGGTGTTTTCTTTTCACTGCACATAGCGAGTTATTGCGTGCATATGCATAACGAGAAACAAGTTAGATCTGTCATGTAATGCACTGAAACACATCTTAGGTGTTTTCTTTTCACTGCACAGAGCGAGTTATTGCGTGCATATGCATAACGAAAAACAAGTTAGATCTGTCATGCAATGCACTGAAACACATCTTAGGTGTTTTCTTTTCACTGCACAGAGGTTAGTTATTGCGTGCATATGCATAACGAGGAACAAGTTAGATAGGTCATGCAATGCGATGAAACACATCTTAGGTGTTTTCTTTTCATTGCACAGAGGATAGTTATTGCATGCATACATAACGAGGAACAAGTTAGATAGGTCATGCAATGCATTGAAACATATCTTAGTTGTTTTCGTTTCACTGCATAGAGCGAGTTATTGCGTGCATATGCATAACGAGAAACAAGTTAGATCTGTCATGCAATGCACTGAAACACATCTTAGGTGTTTTCTTTTCACTGCACAGAGCGAGTTATTGCGTGCATATGCATAACGAGGAACAAGTTAGATATTTCATGTAATGCGATGAAACACATCTTAGGTGTTTTCTTTTCACTGCACAGAGGTTAGTTATTGCGTGCATATGCATAACGAGGAACAAGTTAGATATGTCATGCAATGCAATAAAACACATCTTAGGTGTCTTCTTTTCATTGGACAGAGGTTAGTTATCGTGTGCATGTGCAATGCAATCCTAAAGCACAAGCATTGCAAATCTCTCCGTTGCACAAGGAACAAGTTAGTGTGTGCATTGTAAAGCGATGGCTCTTTTGATGTTTTCTCGTCAAAACAGAAATTAATCAGTTGTAGAATGGAAATGCATGGAAAAGCACGCGTGTTTTATCTTTTCTTTTCATTGCAAAGAAAAATAAGTTAGAAATGTAAGAATTGCAATGAAACAACACACGTTATCCAGTCAAAGCAGAAGGAAGGGTTTAGTTCTTGAATGCAATAAAGTGCATATTACATATATGGTATTTTTGATGCACAAAGTTTTTCATGCACAATCCACATCTCTTCATTGCACAAAGCAACGAGTGTTGTTTTATTGCAATGCATAAAATATCGAACTTGTTCCTCATTGCAATCAAAAGAAAATGTATGCATGTGCTTTCGCATGCATTTCTATTTTACAAACTAGATTGTTTGTGCACAGACAAGAAAACATCACGTTATGCCTTTTCATTGCAACGAAAAACAAGTTAGATTGTTATGCAATCCAATGAAACTAGATATTAGGTGTTTTCTTTTCATTGCACAGAGAAACATGTTAGTTATTGCGTGCATATTCTTTAATGCACAACGTTAGACGTTAGATGTGTTTTCGTTGAACAACGGAATGAGTTAGATATTGAATGCGTTCCTCTGTTGCACAAAGGAACGAGTAAGTTATTGCATTGCACGACCGCTCAAGTGATGTTTTTTCGTCAGTGCGCAAAAGAATTAGTAGTAGAATCCATGCGAAAGAGTCAAAGGGTCCTCAAAGGTTTTAATAAATATTAACTTATTGACTTTTGATGATTTGTAAGCTATAGATAGGTTCCTTTTCTTGTCCTAGTGAACATATTTCTGGCTCACGGGTACTTGATTCTAAGCCATAGAGAAGTCCATATTTGACCTATTGTACTAATTTCTGGTCTATGTTTGATCAAATGTTTTTAAATAATATCAACTGATAGACTCAATCTGATGTTATACACATAGGTTCCTTTTTGACCTACTGAACATATTTCTGGCCCAAAAGTACTTGATCTTGAACTTTCCATACATACTCATAGACTCCAACAGATGCTTCCTAAGCCATAGAGAAGTCCATATCTGACCTATTGAACTCATTTCTGGTCAAAGGATCCTCAAAAGGTTTTAAACAATATAAACTTATAGACTCCTGATGTTACATTAGCTATACATAGGTCAATTTTTGACCTTCAGAAACACATTTATGGTCCACGGGTATTTGATGTTTGGGTTAATGTACCGAGAGCTTTGCTTCTCATGATGTAATTTCAGCCATAAATATATTTGACCTACTGAACATATATCTGGCCCAAAAGTACTTGACCTTGTACTTTCCATTCATACTCATAGACTCCAACAGATGCTTCCTAAGCCATAGAGAGTCCATATCTGACATATTGAACTAATTTCTGGTCAAAGATTTCTCAAAAGTTTAAAACAATATAAACTTTTAGACTCCTTCTGATGTTATATTAGATATACATAGGTCAATTTTGACCTCCATGAACAAATTTATGGCACATTTCCAGAAGAAAATGTGAAGTGGAGCTTGAAGCGGCAAATCTCAGCACCCGGTTGCTAGGGTGTTCTGGGTGGTTGCTATGGCGTTGCTATGCGGTTGTTAGGGTATTCTGGGTGATTGCGAAGGTGTTCTGGGTGGTTGCTAGGGTGTTGCTAGGCGGTTGCTAGGGTGTTGCCAGATGGTTGCTTGGGTGTTCTGGTTTGTTTCTAGGGTGTTCTGGATGGTTGCTAGGCTGTTGCTTGGTGGTTGCTAGGGTGTTCTGGTTGGTTGGAGATTTACTTCTCATGATGTCATATCAGCCAGAAAAATATTTTACCTACTGAACATGTTTCTGGTCCAAAAATACTTGATCTTGAACTTTCCACACATACTCACAGACTATGTAATATAACATTCTGATGTTATATGACATAGTTTAATTTTTGACCTCCATGAACACTTTTATGGCCCACGGGTACTTGGATCTGTTGGTTAATATACCGAAAGATTTACATCTCATGATGTCATTTCAGCCAGACAAATATTTGACCTACTGAACATGTTTCTGGCCCAAAAGTACTTGATCTTGAACTTTCCAAACATACTCATAAACTCCAACAGATGCTTCTTAAGCCACAGAGAAGTCCATATCTGACATATTGAACTCATTTCTGGTCAAAGGTTTCTCAAAAAGTTTAAAACAATATAGACTTTTAGACTCCTTCTGATGTTATATTAGATATACATAGGTCAATTTTGACCTCCATGAACACATTTATGGCACATTTCCTGAAGAAAATGTGAAGTGGAGCTTGAAGCGGCAAATCTCAGCACCCGGTTGCTAGGGTGTTCTGGGAGGTTGCTACGGTGTTCTGGGTGGTTGGTAGGTTTTTTTTTAGGGTATTCTGGGTAGTTGCTATGGTGTTGCTATGCGGTTGCTAGGGTATTCTGGGTGGTTGCGAAGGTGTTCTGGGTGGTTGCTAGGGTGTTGCTATGTGGTTGCTAGGGTATTCTGGGTGGTTGTGAAGCTGTTCTGGGTGGTTGCTAGGGTGTTGCAAGGCGGTTGCTAGGGTATTCTGTGTGGTTGCGAAGGTGTTCTGGGTGGTTGCTGGGTTGTTCTGGTTTGTTTCTAGGGTGTTCTGGGTGGTTGCTATGCTGTTGGTTGGTGGTTGCTAGGGTGTTCTGGTTGGTTGGAGATTTATTTCTCATGATGTCATTTCAGCCAGAAAAATATTTTACCTACTAAACATGTTTCTGGCCCAAAAGTACTAGATCTTGAACTTTCCATACATATTCATAGACTATGTAATATAACATTTTGATGTTATATTACATAGGTCAATTTTTTACCTCCATGAATACTTTTATGGCCCACGGGTACTTGATCTGTGGGTTAATATACAGAGAGATTTACATCTCATGATGTCATTTCAGCCAGAGAAATATTTGACCTACTGAACATGTTTCTGGCCCAAAAGTTCTTGATCTTGAACTTTCCATACAGACTCATAGACTCCAATAGATGCTTCCTAAGAAGCCATAGAGAAGTCCATATCTGACCTATTGAACTCATTTCTGGTGAAAAGTTCCTCAAAATAGTTTAAAACAATATAAACTTATAGATTCCTTCTGATGTTATATTAACTATACATAGGTCAATTTTTGACCTCCAGGAACACATTTATGGTCCACGGGTACTTGATCTATGGGTGAGTATACCGAGAGATTTACTTCTCATGATGTAATTTCAGCCAGACAAATATTTGACCTCCTTCTGATGTTATATAAGACATACATTGGTCAATTATATTAGATATACATAGGTCAATTTTTGACCTCCAGGAACACATTTATGTCCCACGGGTACTTGATATGTTGGTTAATATACCGATAGATTTACTTCTCGTGATCTCATTGAACTCATTTCTTGTCAAAGGTTCCTCAAAAAGTTTAAAACAATGTAAACTTTTAGACTTCTTCTGATGTTATATTAGATATACATAGATCAATTTTTGACCTCCATGAACACATTTGTGGCACATTTCCTGAAGAAAATGTGAAGTGGAGCTTGAAGCGGCAAATCTCAGCACCCGGTTGCTAGGGTGTTCTGGGAGGTTGCTACGGTGTTCTGGGTGGTTGGTAGTTTTCTTTTTAGGGTATTCTGGGTGGTTGCTATGGTGTTGCTATGCAGTTGCTAGGGTATTCTGGGTGGTTGCGAAGGTGTTCTGGGTGGTTGCTAGGGTGTTGCTATGTGGTTGCTAGGGTATTCTGGGTGGTTGTGAAGCTGTTCTGGGTGGTTGCTAGGGTGTTGCAAGGCGGTTGCTAGGGTATTCTGGGTGGTTGCGAAGGTGTTCTGGGTGGTTGCTGGGTTGTTCTGGTTTGTTTCTAGGGTGTTCTGGGTGGTTGCTATGCTGTTGGTTGGTGGTTGCTAGGGTGTTCTGGTTGGTTGGAGATTTATTTCTCATGATGTCATTTCAGCCAGAAAAATATTTTACCTACTAAACATGTTTCTGGCCCAAAAGTACTAGATCTTGAACTTTCCATACATATTCATAGACTATGTAATATAACATTCTGATGTTATATTACATAGGTCAATTTTTGACCTCCACGAATACTTTTATGGCCCACGGGTACTTGATCTGTGGGTTAATATACAGAGAGATTTACATCTCATGATGTCATTTCAGCCAGAGAAATATTTGACCTACTGAACATGTTTCTGGCCCAAAAGTTCTTGATCTTGAACTTTCCATACAGACTCATGGACTCCAATAGATGCTTCCTAAGAAGCCATAGAGAAGTCCATAGCTGACCTATTGAACTCATTTCTGGTGAAAAGTTCCTCAAAATAGTTTAAAACAATATAAACTTATAGATTTCTTCTGATGTTATATTAGCTATACATAGGTAAATTTTTGACCTCCAGGAACACATTTATAGCCCACGGGTACTTGATCTATGGGTGAGTATACCGAGAGATTTACTTCTCATGATGTAATTTCAGCCAGACAAATATTTGACCTCCTTCTGATGTTATATAAGACATACATTGGTCAATTATATTAGATATACATAGGTCAATTTTTGACCTCCAGGAACACATTTATGTCCCACGGGTACTTGATCTGTGGGTTAATATACCGATAGATTTACTTCTCGTGATCTCATTGAACTCATTTCTTGTCAAAGGTTCCTCAAAAAGTTTAAAACAATGTAAACTTTTAGACTTCTTCTGATGTTATATTAGATATACATAGATCAATTTTTGACCACCAGGAACACATTTATGGCACATTTCCAGAAGAAAATATGAAGTGGAGCTTGAAGCGGCAAATCTCACCACCCGGTTGCTAGGGTGTTCTGGGAGGTTGCTACGGTGTTCTGGGTGGTTGCTAGGTGTTTTTTTAGGGTATTCTGGGTGGTTGCTATGGTGTTGCTATGCAGTTGCTAGGGTATTCTGGGTGGTTGCGAAGGTGTTCTGGGTGGTTGCTAGGGTGTTGCTAGGCGGTTGCTGGGGTATTCTGGGTGGTTGCTATGGTGTTGCTATGTGGTTGCTAGGGTGTTGCTAGGCGATTGCTGGGGTGTTAATGGTGGTTGCTAGGGTGTTGCCAGATGGTTGCTGGGGTGTTCTGGTTTGTTTCTAGGGTGTGCTGGGTGGTTGCTAGGCTGTTGATTGGTGGTTGCTAGGGTGTTCTGGTTGGTTGGAGATTTACTTCTCATGATGTCATTTCAGCCAGAAAATTATTTTACCTACTGAACATGTTTCTGGTCCAAAAATACTTAATCTTGAACTTTCCACACATACTCACAGACTATGTAATATAACATTCTGATGTTATATTACATAGGTCAATTTTTGACCTCCATGAACACTTTTATGGCCCACGGGTACTTGGATCTGTTGGTTAATATACCAAGAGATTTACATCTCATGATGTCATTTCAGCCAGACAAATATTTGACCTACTGAACATGTTTCTGGCCCAAAAGTACTTGATCTTGAACTTTCCAAACATACTCATAAACTCCAACAGATGCTTCCTAAGCCACAGAGAAGTCCATATCTGACATATTGAACTCATTTCTGGTCAAAGGTTTCTCAAAAAGTTTAAAACAATATAGACTTTTAGACTCCTTCTGATGTTATATTAGATATACATAGGTCAATTTTGACCTCCATGAACACATTTATGGCACATTTCCTGAAGAAAATGTGAAGTGTCGCTTGAAGCGGCAAATCTCAGCACCCGGTTGCTAGGGTGTTCTGGGAGGTTGCTACGGTGTTCTGGGTGGTTGCTAGGTGTTTTTTTAGGGTATTCTGGGTGGTTGCTATGGTGTTGCTATGCGGTTGTTAGGGTATTCTGGGTGGTTGCGAAGGTGTTCTGGGTGGTTGCTAGGGTGTTGCTAGGCGGTTGCTGGGGTGTTAATGGTGGTTGCTAGGGTGTTGCCAGATGGTTGCTAGGGTGTTCTGGTTTGTTTATAGGGTGTTCTGGATGGTTGCTAGGCTGTTGCTTGGTGGTTGCTAGGGTGTTCTGGGAGGTTGCTACGGTGTTCTGGGTGGTTGCTAGGTGTTTTTTTAGGGTATTCTGGGTGGTTGCTATGGTGTTGCTATGTGGTTGCTAGGGTATTCTGGGTGGTTGCGAAGGTGTTCTGGGTGGTTGCTAGGGTGTTGCTAGGCGGTTGCTGGGGTATTCTGGGTGGTTGCTATGGTGTTGCTATGTGGTTGCTAGGGTGTTGCTAGGCGATTGCTGGGGTGTTAATGGTGGTTGCTAGGGTGTTGCCAGATGGTTGCTAGGGTGTTCTGGTTTGTTTATAGGGTGTTCTGGATGGTTGCTAGGCTGTTGATTGGTGGTTGCTAGGGTGTTCTGGTTGGTTGGAGATTTACTTCTCATGATGTCATTTCAGCCAGAAAATTATTTTACCTACTGAACATGTTTCTGGTCCAAAAATACTTAATCTTGAACTTTTCACACATACTCACAGACTATGTAATATAACATTCTGATGTTATATTACATAGGTCAATTTTTGACCTCCATGAACACTTTTATGGCCCACGGGTACTTGGATCTGTTGGTTAATATACCAAGAGATTTACATCTCATGATGTCATTTCAGCCAGACAAATATTTGACCTACTGAACATGTTTCTTGCCCAAAAGTACTTGATCTTGAACTTTCCAAACATACTCATAGACTCCAACAGATGATTCCTAAGCCACAGAGAAGTCCATATCTGACATATTGAACTCATTTCGGGTCAAAGGTTTCTCAAAAAGTTTAAAACAATATAGACTTTTAGACTCCTTCTGATGTTATATTAGATATACATAGGTAAAATTTGACCTCCATGAACACATTTATGGCACATTTCCTGAAGAAAATGTGAAGTGGAGCTTGAAGCGGCAAATCTCAGCACCCGGTTGCTAGGGTGTTCTGGGAGGTTGCTACGGTGTTCTGGGTGGTTGGTAGGTTTTTTTTTAGGGTATTCTGGGTGGTTGCTAAGGTGTTGCTATGCGGTTGCTATGGTATTCTGGGTGGTTGCGAAGGTGTTCTGGGTGGTTGCTAGGGTTTTGCTATGTGGTTGCTAGGGTATTCTGGGTGGTTGCGAAGCTGTTCGGGGTGGTTGCTAGGGTGTTGCTAGGCGGTTGCTAGGGTATTCTGGGTGGTTGCGAAGGTGTTCTGGGTGGTTGCTGGGTTGTTTTGGTTTGTTTCTAGGGTGTTCTGGGTGGTTGCTATGCTGTTGCTTGGTGGTTGCTAGGGTGTTCTGGTTGGTTGGAGATTTATTTCTCATGATGTCATTTCAGCCAGAAAAATATTTTACCTACTAAACATGTTTCTGGCCCAAAAGTACTAGATCTTGAACTTTCCATACATATTCATAGACTATGTAATATAACATTCTGATGTTATATTACATAGGTCAATTTTTGACCTCCATGAATACTTTTATGGCCCACAGGTACTTGATCTGTGGGTTAATATACAAAGAGATTTACATCTCATGATGTCATTTCAGCCAGACAAATATTTGACCTACTGAACATGTTTCTGGGCCAAAAGTTCTTGATCTTGAACTTTCCAAACATACTCATAAACTCCAACAGATGCTTCTTAAGCCACAGAGAAGTCCATATCTGACCTATTGAACTCATTTCTGGTGAAAAGTTCCTCAAAATAGTTTAAAACAATATAAACTTATAGATTCCTTCTGATGTTATATTAGCTATACATAGGTCAATTTTTGACCTCCAGGAACACATTTATGGCCCACGGGTACTTGATCTATGGGTGAGTATACCGAGAGATTTACTTCTAATGATGTAATTTCAGCCAGACAAATATTTGACCTCCTTCTGATGTTATATAAGATATACATTGGTCAATTATATTAGATATACATAGGTCAATTGTTGACCTCCAGGAACACATTTATGTCCCACGGGTACTTGATCTGTGAGTTAATATACCGATAGATTTACTTCTCGTGATGTCATTGAACTCATTTCTGGTCAAAGGTTCCTCAAAAAGTTTAAAACAATGTAAACTTTTAGACTTCTTCTGATGTTAGATTAGATATACATAGATACATTTTTGACCACCAGGAACACATTTATGGCACATTTCCAGAAGAAAATGTGAAGTTGAGCCTGAAGTGGCAAATCTCACCACCCGGTTACTAGGGTGTTCTGTGTGGTTGCTAGGTGGTTGTTAGGGTATTCTGGGTGGTTGCTATGGTGTTTTTATGTGGTTGCTAGGTGCTAATGTTGCTAGGCGGTTGCCAGATTGTTCTGGATGGTTGCTAGGGTGTTGCTAGGTGGTTGCTGGGGTGTTCTTGTTTGTTGGTGTTGGTTGCTGGGTGGTTGCTAGGGTGTTTTAGGTCGTTACTATGGTATTCTGGGTTGTTGCTATGGTGTTACCAGGTGGTTGGTAGTGTTTACATATGGTTACTAAAGAGTTTCTGTAATGTTTTTGGGCATGATTTAGCTCTTAACTAATAAATTATTTTGTAATATAATGTAATATGATATAAACTAATCAATATGTTTATATTGTTTGAAACCTTTTGAGGACCCTTTTACCATAACAATATAAACTTCTAGAGTCCATCTGATGTTGTATTAGCTATACATGGGTCAATTTTTGACCTATGTAACACATTTATGGCACATTTCCAGAAGAAAATGTGAAGTACTGCTTGCAGTGGCAAATCTCACCACCCGGTTGCTAGGGTGTTCCCGGTGGTTGCTACAGTGTTCTGGGTGGTTGCTAGGTGGTTGTTAGGGTATTCCGGGTGGTTGCTAGGGTGTTGCTAGGGTGTTCTGGGTGGTTACTAGGGTGTTGCTAGGTGGTTGCTAGGGTGTTCTTGGTGGTTACTTGGGTTTTGCTAGGGTTGGTTGCTTGCTAGGGTGTTGCTAAGGTGTTCTGGGTGGTTGCTAGGCGGTTGCTAAAGTGTTGCTAAGGTGTTCTGGGTGGTTGCTAGGGTGATTTAGGTGGTTACTATGGTAGTCTGTGTGGTTCCTATGGTGTTTCTAGGTGGTTGGTAGTGTCCAAATTACTATAGAGTTTTTATAATGTTTTTGGCAATTGATTTATATATCATCAAAAGGAGCCCATAAGTTTTTCAGAAATAATTTCAATAGGTCAGATGTGGACAATTCTATATGGCCTAGGAACCATCAAAAGGAGTCTATGAGTATGTAGAAAGTTCAAGATCAAGTACACATGGGCAAGAAATACAGTCTGTAGGTCAAATATCTGTCTGGCTAAAATAACATGATAAGAGGTCATTCTGTATAGTATCCTGATTTTTAAAGAACACCTTAGCCAGAAATATGTTCAGTAGTTAAAATAAGGACTCTTGTATGGCTTCAGTAACATCAAAAGGAGTTAATGAGTATGTTTAGAATGTTCAAGATCAAGTACTCGTGGGCCAGAACTATATTCAGTAGGTCAAAAAGGAACCTATCTATAGCTCATGTAATATCAGAAGGAGTCTAAAAGTTTTTCTTGTTTAAAAACTTTTGAGGACCCTTTGACCAGACATGAGTTAAATACTTAAGATATGGACGTTCTATATGCCTTAAGAAGCATCAAAAGGAGTCTATGAGAATTTATACAAAAAGTTCGAGACCTAGTACTCGTCGGCAAGGACTATGTTTGTGGGTCAATGAGGAACCTCTAGGCCTAGAAAGCAGTCTAAGAAGTAGCATAAGAAGTAGTCTATTTTTTATGTATAGAAAGTTCAATATCAGGTACTCGTGGGACAGATATATGTTCAGTATATGTTCAAATATCTTCCTGCTCATAAAACATCATAAGTAGTAAATATCAATGTATAGTAACCTAATGATATAGTAACCTATGTTCAGTAGGTCAAATAGGAACCTTTGTATAGCTTATATATCATCAAAAGGTGTCTAATAAGCTTATATTGCTTAAAAACTTTTGAGGTCCCTTTTACCAGAAATGAGTTAAATACTTAAGATATGGACGTTCTATATGCCTTAAGAAGCATCAAAAGGAGTCTATGAGAATTTATACAAAAAGTTCGAGACCTAGTACTCGTCGGCAAGGACTATGTTTGTGGGTCAATGAGGAACCTCTAGGCCTAGAAAGCAGTCTAAGAAGTAGCATAAGTAGTAGTCTATTTTTTATGTATAGAAAGTTCAATATCAGGTACTCGTGGGACAGATATATGTTCAGTATATGTTCAAATATCTTCCTGCTCATAAAACATCATAAGTAGTAAATATCAATGTATAGTAACCTAATGATATAGTAACCTATGTTCAGTAGGTCAAATAGGAACCTTTGTATAGCTTATATATCATCAAAAGGTGTCTAATAAGCTTATATTGCTTAAAAACTTTTGAGGTCCCTTTTACCAGAAATGAGTTCAATAGCTATACTATGCACTGTAAAGCTCATGTGTTGTTTTCTCGTCTGTGCACAAATAAATTAGTTTGTAAAATAGAAATGCATGCAAAATCACGTTATATCTTTTCATTGCAACGAGGAACAAGTTAGATATGTCATGCAATGCGACGAAACATCTCAGGTGTTTTCTTTTCATTGCACAGAGGTTAGTTAAAGCGTGCATATACATAACGAGGAACAAGTTAGATATGTCATGCAATGCACTGAAACCCATGTTAGGTGTTTTCTTTTCACTGCAGAGAGGTTTTTGCGTGCATTTGCGTCCATATGCATAAGGAGAAACAAGTTATATCTATCATGCAATTCGACGAAACACATCTCAGGTTTTTTCTTTTTATTGCACAGAGGTTAGTTATTGCGTCCATAATCATAACAAGGAACAAGTTAGATATGTCATGCAGTGCGATAAAACACATCTTAGGTGTTTTCTTTTCATTGCACAGAGGTTAGTTATAGCGTGCATATGCATAACGAGGAACAAGTTAGATATGTCATGCAATGCACTGAAACCCATGTTAGGTGTTTTCTTTTTACTGCAGAGAGGTTTTTGCGTGGATATGCATAACGAGAAACAAGTTATATCTATCATGCAATGCAATGAAACACATCTTAGATGTTTTCTTTATATTGCACAGAGGTTAGTTATTACGTGCATAACGAGGAACAAGTTAGATATGTCAGGCAATGCACTGAAACCCATGTTAGGTGTTTTCTTTTCACTGCAGAGAGGTTACTTATTTGCGTGCATATGCATAACGAGAAACAAGTTATATCTATCATGCAATGCAATGAAACACATCTTAGGTGTTTTCTTTTATTACACAGAGGTTAGTTATTACGTGCATATGCATTACGAGGAACAAATTAGATATGTCATGCAATGCACTGAAACCCATGTTAGGTGTTTTCTTTTCATTGCAGAGAGGTTAGCTATTTGCGTGCATATGCATAACGAGAAACAAGTTATATCTATCTTGCAATGCAATGAAACACATCTTAGATGTTTTCTTTTCATTGCACAGAGGATAGTTATTGCGTGCATATAAATAACGAGGAACAAGTTAGATATGTCATGCAATGCAATGAAACACATCTTAGGTATTTTCTTTTCATTGCACAGAGGTTAGTTATTCCGTGCATATGAATAACGAGTAACAAATTAGATATGTCATGTAATGCACTGAAACACATCTTAGGTGTTTTCTTTTCACTGAACAGAGCGAGTTATTGCGTGCATATGCATTACGAGAAACAAGTTAGATCTGTCATGCAATGCACTGAAACACATCTTAGGTGTTTTCTTTTCACTGCACAGAGCGAGTTATTGCGTGTATATGCATAACGAGAAACAAGTTAGATCTGTCATGCAATGCATTGAAACACATCTTAGTTGTTTTCTTTTCACTGCACAGAGGTTAGTTATTGCGTGCATATGCATAACGAGGAACAAGTTAGATATGTCATGCAATGCGATGAAACACATCTTAGGTGTTTTCTTTTCATTGCACAGAGGATAGTTATTGCATGCATACATAACGAGGAACAAGTTAGATTAGGTCATGCAATGCATTGAAACACATCTTAGTTGTTTTCTTTTCATTGCACAGAGGTTATTGCGTGCATATGCATTACGAGGAACAAGTTAGATATGTCATGTAATGCACTGAAACACATCTTAGGTGTTTTCTTTTCACTGCACATAGCGAGTTATTGCGTGCATATGCATAACGAGAAACAAGTTAGATCTGTCATGTAATGCACTGAAACACATCTTAGGTGTTTTCTTTTCACTGCACAGAGCGAGTTATTGCGTGCATATGCATAACGAAAAACAAGTTAGATCTGTCATGCAATGCACTGAAACACATCTTAGGTGTTTTCTTTTCACTGCACAGAGGTTAGTTATTGCGTGCATATGCATAACGAGGAACAAGTTAGATAGGTCATGCAATGCGATGAAACACATCTTAGGTGTTTTCTTTTCATTGCACAGAGGATAGTTATTGCATGCATACATAACGAGGAACAAGTTAGATAGGTCATGCAATGCATTGAAACACATCTTAGTTGTTTTCGTTTCACTGCATAGAGCGAGTTATTGCGTGCATATGCATAACGAGAAACAAGTTAGATCTGTCATGCAATGCACTGAAACACATCTTAGGTGTTTTCTTTTCACTGCACAGAGCGAGTTATTGCGTGTATATGCATAACGAGAAACAAGTTAGATATGTCATGCAATGCACTGAAACACATCTTAGGTGTTTTCTTTTCACTGCACAGAGGTTAGTTATTGCGTGCATATGCATAACGAGGAACAAGTTAGATAGGTCATGCAATGCGATGAAACACATCTTAGGTGTTTTCTTTTCATTGCACAGAGGATAGTTATTGCATGCATACATAACGAGGAACAAGTTAGATAGGTCATGCAATGCATTGAAACACATCTTAGTTGTTTTCGTTTCACTGCATAGAGCGAGTTATTGCGTGCATATGCATAACGAGAAACAAGTTAGATCTGTCATGCAATGCACTGAAACACATCTTAGGTGTTTTCTTTTCACTGCACAGAGCGAGTTATTGCGTGTATATGCATAACGAGAAACAAGTTAGATCTGTCATGCAATGCACTGAAACACATCTTAGGTGTTTTCTTTTCACTGCACAGAGGTTAGTTATTGCGTGCATATGCATAACGAGGAACAAGTTAGATATTTCATGTAATGCGATGAAACACATCTTAGGTGTTTTCTTTTCACTGCACAGAGGTTAGTTATTGCGTGCATATGCATAACGAGGAACAAGTTAGATATGTCATGCAATGCAATAAAACACATCTTAGGTGTCTTCTTTTCATTGGACAGAGGTTAGTTATCGTGTGCATGTGCAATGCAATCCTAAAGCACAAGCATTGCAAATCTCTCCGTTGCACAAGGAACAAGTTAGTGTGTGCATTGTAAAGCGATGGCTCTTTTGATGTTTTCTCGTCAAAACAGAAATTAATCAGTTGTAGAATGGAAATGCATGGAAAAGCACGCGTGTTTTATCTTTTCTTTTCATTGCAAAGAAAAATAAGTTAGAAATGTAAGAATTGCAATGAAACAACACACGTTATCCAGTCAAAGCAGAAGGAAGGGTTTAGTTCTTGAATGCAATAAAGTGCATATTACATATATGGTATTTTTGATGCACAAAGTTTTTCATGCACAATCCACATCTCTTCATTGCACAAAGCAACGAGTGTTGTTTTATTGCAATGCATAAAATATCGAACTTGTTCCTCATTGCAATCAAAAGAAAATGTATGCATGTGCTTTCGCATGCATTTCTATTTTACAAACTAGATTGTTTGTGCACAGACAAGAAAACATCACGTTATGCCTTTTCATTGCAACGAAAAACAAGTTAGATTGTTATGCAATCCAATGAAACTAGATATTAGGTGTTTTCTTTTCATTGCACAGAGAAACATGTTAGTTATTGCGTGCATATTCTTTAATGCACAACGTTAGACGTTAGATGTGTTTTCGTTGAACAACGGAATGAGTTAGATATTGAATGCGTTCCTCTGTTGCACAAAGGAACGAGTAAGTTATTGCATTGCACGACCGCTCAAGTGATGTTTTTTCGTCAGTGCGCAAAAGAATTAGTAGTAGAATCCATGCGAAAGAGTCAAAGGGTCCTCAAAGGTTTTAATAAATATTAACTTATTGACTTTTGATGATTTGTAAGCTATAGATAGGTTCCTTTTTGTCCTAGTGAACATATTTCTGGCTCACGGGTACTTGATTCTAAGCCATAGAGAAGTCCATATTTGACCTATTGTACTAATTTCTGGTCTATGTTTGATCAAATGTTTTTAAATAATATCAACTGATAGACTCAATCTGATGTTATACACATAGGTTCCTTTTTGACCTACTGAACATATTTCTGGCCCAAAAGTACTTGATCTTGAACTTTCCATACATACTCATAGACTCCAACAGATGCTTCCTAAGCCATAGAGAAGTCCATATCTGACCTATTGAACTCATTTCTGGTCAAAGGATCCTCAAAAGGTTTTAAACAATATAAACTTATAGACTCCTGATGTTACATTAGCTATACATAGGTCAATTTTTGACCTTCAGAAACACATTTATGGTCCACGGGTATTTGATGTTTGGGTTAATGTACCGAGAGCTTTGCTTCTCATGATGTAATTTCAGCCATAAATATATTTGACCTACTGAACATATATCTGGCCCAAAAGTACTTGACCTTGTACTTTCCATTCATACTTATAGACTCCAACAGATGCTTCCTAAGCCATAGAGAGTCCATATCTGACATATTGAACTAATTTCTGGTCAAAGATTTCTCAAAAGTTTAAAACAATATAAACTTTTAGACTCCTTCTGATGTTATATTAGATATACATAGGTCAATTTTGACCTCCATGAACAAATTTATGGCACATTTCCAGAAGAAAATGTGAAGTGGAGCTTGAAGCGGCAAATCTCAGCACCCGGTTGCTAGGGTGTTCTGGGTGGTTGCTATGGCGTTGCTATGCGGTTGTTAGGGTATTCTGGGTGATTGCGAAGGTGTTCTGGGTGGTTGCTAGGGTGTTGCTAGGCGGTTGCTGGGGTGTTAATGGTGGTTGCTAGGGTGTTGCCAGATGGTTGCTTGGGTGTTCTGGTTTGTTTCTAGGGTGTTCTGGATGGTTGCTAGGCTGTTGCTTGGTGGTTGCTAGGGTGTTCTGGTTGGTTGGAGATTTACTTCTCATGATGTCATATCAGCCAGAAAAATATTTTACCTACTGAACATGTTTCTGGTCCAAAAATACTTGATCTTGAACTTTCCACACATACTCACAGACTATGTAATATAACATTCTGATGTTATATGACATAGTTTAATTTTTGACCTCCATGAACACTTTTATGGCCCACGGGTACTTGGATCTGTTGGTTAATATACCGAAAGATTTACATCTCATGATGTCATTTCAGCCAGACAAATATTTGACCTACTGAACATGTTTCTGGCCCAAAAGTACTTGATCTTGAACTTTCCAAACATACTCATAAACTCCAACAGATGCTTCTTAAGCCACAGAGAAGTCCATATCTGACATATTGAACTCATTTCTGGTCAAAGGTTTCTCAAAAAGTTTAAAACAATATAGACTTTTAGACTCCTTCTGATGTTATATTAGATATACATAGGTCAATTTTGACCTCCATGAACACATTTATGGCACATTTCCTGAAGAAAATGCGAAGTGGAGCTTGAAGCGGCAAATCTCAGCACCCGGTTGCTAGGGTGTTCTGGGAGGTTGCTACGGTGTTCTGGGTGGTTGGTAGGTTTTTTTTTAGGGTATTCTGGGTAGTTGCTATGGTGTTGCTATGCGGTTGCTAGGGTATTCTGGGTGGTTGCGAAGGTGTTCTGGGTGGTTGCTAGGGTGTTGCTATGTGGTTGCTAGGGTATTCTGGGTGGTTGTGAAGCTGTTCTGGGTGGTTGCTAGGGTGTTGCAAGGCGGTTGCTAGGGTATTCTGTGTGGTTGCGAAGGTGTTCTGGGTGGTTGCTGGGTTGTTCTGGTTTGTTTCTAGGGTGTTCTGGGTGGTTGCTATGCTGTTGGTTGGTGGTTGCTAGGGTGTTCTGGTTGGTTGGAGATTTATTTCTCATGATGTCATTTCAGCCAGAAAAATATTTTACCTACTAAACATGTTTCTGGCCCAAAAGTACTAGATCTTGAACTTTCCATACATATTCATAGACTATGTAATATAACATTTTGATGTTATATTACATAGGTCAATTTTTTACCTCCATGAATACTTTTATGGCCCACGGGTACTTGATCTGTGGGTTAATATACAGAGAGATTTACATCTCATGATGTCATTTCAGCCAGAGAAATATTTGACCTACTGAACATGTTTCTGGCCCAAAAGTTCTTGATCTTGAACTTTCCATACAGACTCATAGACTCCAATAGATGCTTCCTAAGAAGCCATAGAGAAGTCCATATCTGACCTATTGAACTCATTTCTGGTGAAAAGTTCCTCAAAATAGTTTAAAACAATATAAACTTATAGATTCCTTCTGATGTTATATTAACTATACATAGGTCAATTTTTGACCTCCAGGAACACATTTATGGTCCACGGGTACTTGATCTATGGGTGAGTATACCGAGAGATTTACATCTCATGATGTCATTTCAGCCAGACAAATATTTGACCTCCTTCTGATGTTATATAAGACATACATTGGTCAATTATATTAGATATACATAGGTCAATTTTTGACCTCCAGGAACACATTTATGTCCCACGGGTACTTGATATGTTGGTTAATATACCGATAGATTTACTTCTCGTGATCTCATTGAACTCATTTCTTGTCAAAGGTTCCTCAAAAAGTTTAAAACAATGTAAACTTTTAGACTTCTTCTGATGTTATATTAGATATACATAGATCAATTTTTGACCTCCATGAACACATTTGTGGCACATTTCCTGAAGAAAATGTGAAGTGGAGCTTGAAGCGGCAAATCTCAGCACCCGGTTGCTAGGGTGTTCTGGGAGGTTGCTACGGTGTTCTGGGTGGTTGGTAGTTTTTTTTTTAGGGTATTCTGGGTGGTTGCTATGGTGTTGCTATGCAGTTGCTAGGGTATTCTGGGTGGTTGCGAAGGTGTTCTGGGTGGTTGCTAGGGTGTTGCTATGTGGTTGCTAGGGTATTCTGGGTGGTTGTGAAGCTGTTCTGGGTGGTTGCTAGGGTGTTGCAAGGCGGTTGCTAGGGTATTCTGGGTGGTTGCGAAGGTGTTCTGGGTGGTTGCTGGGTTGTTCTGGTTTGTTTCTAGGGTGTTCTGGGTGGTTGCTATGCTGTTGGTTGGTGGTTGCTAGGGTGTTCTGGTTGGTTGGAGATTTATTTCTCATGATGTCATTTCAGCCAGAAAAATATTTTACCTACTAAACATGTTTCTGGCCCAAAAGTACTAGATCTTGAACTTTCCATACATATTCATAGACTATGTAATATAACATTCTGATGTTATATTACATAGGTAAATTTTTGACCTCCACGAATACTTTTATGGCCCACGGGTTCTTGATCTGTGGGTTAATATACAGAGAGATTTACATCTCATGATGTCATTTCAGCCAGAGAAATATTTGACCTACTGAACATGTTTCTGGCCCAAAAGTTCTTGATCTTGAACTTTCCATACAGACTCATAGACTCCAATAGATGCTTCCTAAGAAGCCATAGAGAAGTCCATATCTGACCTATTGAACTCATTTCTGGTGAAAAGTTCCTCAAAATAGTTTAAAACAATATAAACTTATAGATTTCTTCTGATGTTATATTAGCTATACATAGGTAAATTTTTGACCTCCAGGAACACATTTATAGCCCACGGGTACTTGATCTATGGGTGAGTATACCGAGAGATTTACTTCTCATGATGTAATTTCAGCCAGACAAATATTTGACCTCCTTCTGATGTTATATAAGACATACATTGGTCAATTATATTAGATATACATAGGTCAATTTTTGACCTCCAGGAACACATTTATGTCCCACGGGTACTTGATCTGTGGGTTAATATACCGATAGATTTACTTCTCGTGATCTCATTGAACTCATTTCTTGTCAAAGGTTCCTCAAAAAGTTTAAAACAATGTAAACTTTTAGACTTCTTCTGATGTTATATTAGATATACATAGATCAATTTTTGACCACCAGGAACACATTTATGGCACATTTCCAGAAGAAAATATGAAGTGGAGCTTGAAGCGGCAAATCTCACCACCCGGTTGCTAGGGTGTTCTGGGAGGTTGCTACGGTGTTCTGGGTGGTTTAGGTGTTTTTTTAGGGTATTCTGGGTGGTTGCTATGGTGTTGCTATGCAGTTGCTAGGGTATTCTGGGTGGTTGCGAAGGTGTTCTGGGTGGTTGCTAGGGTGTTGCTAGGCGGTTGCTGGGGTATTCTGGGTGGTTGCTATGGTGTTGCTATGTGGTTGCTAGGGTGTTGCTAGGCGATTGCTGGGGTGTTAATGGTGGTTGCTAGGGTGTTGCCAGATGGTTGCTGGGGTGTTCTGGTTTGTTTCTAGGGTGTGCTGGGTGGTTGCTAGGCTGTTGATTGGTGGTTGCTAGGGTGTTCTGGTTGGTTGGAGATTTACTTCTCATGATGTCATTTCAGCCAGAAAATTATTTTACCTACTGAACATGTTTCTGGTCCAAAAATACTTAATCTTGAACTTTCCACACATACTCACAGACTATGTAATATAACATTCTGATGTTATATTACATAGGTCAATTTTTGACCTCCATGAACACTTTTATGGCCCACGGGTACTTGGATCTGTTGGTTAATATACCAAGAGATTTACATCTCATGATGTCATTTCAGCCAGACAAATATTTGACCTACTGAACATGTTTCTGGCCCAAAAGTACTTGATCTTGAACTTTCCAAACATACTCATAAACTCCAACAGATGCTTCCTAAGCCACAGAGAAGTCCATATCTGACATATTGAACTCATTTCTGGTCAAAGGTTTCTCAAAAAGTTTAAAACAATATAGACTTTTAGACTCCTTCTGATGTTATATTAGATATACATAGGTCAATTTTGACCTCCATGAACACATTTATGGCACATTTCCTGAAGAAAATGTGAAGTGTCGCTTGAAGCGGCAAATCTCAGCACCCGGTTGCTAGGGTGTTCTGGGAGGTTGCTACGGTGTTCTGGGTGGTTGCTAGGTGTTTTTTTAGGGTATTCTGGGTGGTTGCTATGGTGTTGCTATGCGGTTGTTAGGGTATTCTGGGTGGTTGCGAAGGTGTTCTGGGTGGTTGCTAGGGTGTTGCTAGGCGGTTGCTGGGGTGTTAATGGTGGTTGCTAGGGTGTTGCCAGATGGTTGCTAGGGTGTTCTGGTTTGTTTATAGGGTGTTCTGGATGGTTGCTAGGCTGTTGCTTGGTGGTTGCTAGGGTGTTCTGGGAGGTTGCTACGGTGTTCTGGGTGGTTGCTAGGTGTTTTTTTAGGGTATTCTGGGTGGTTGCTATGGTGTTGCTATGTGGTTGCTAGGGTATTCTGGGTGGTTGCGAAGGTGTTCTGGGTGGTTGCTAGGGTGTTGCTAGGCGGTTGCTGGGGTATTCTGGGTGGTTGCTATGGTGTTGCTATGTGGTTGCTAGGGTGTTGCTAGGCGATTGCTGGGGTGTTAATGGTGGTTGCTAGGGTGTTGCCAGATGGTTGCTAGGGTGTTCTGGTTTGTTTATAGGGTGTTCTGGATGGTTGCTAGGCTGTTGATTGGTGGTTGCTAGGGTGTTCTGGTTGGTTGGAGATTTACTTCTCATGATGTCATTTCAGCCAGAAAATTATTTTACCTACTGAACATGTTTCTGGTCCAAAAATACTTAATCTTGAACTTTTCACACATACTCACAGACTATGTAATATAACATTCTGATGTTATATTACATAGGTCAATTTTTGACCTCCATGAACACTTTTATGGCCCACGGGTACTTGGATCTGTTGGTTAATATACCAAGAGATTTACATCTCATGATGTCATTTCAGCCAGACAAATATTTGACCTACTGAACATGTTTCTTGCCCAAAAGTACTTGATCTTGAACTTTCCAAACATACTCATAGACTCCAACAGATGATTCCTAAGCCACAGAGAAGTCCATATCTGACATATTGAACTCATTTCGGGTCAAAGGTTTCTCAAAAAGTTTAAAACAATATAGACTTTTAGACTCCTTCTGATGTTATATTAGATATACATAGGTAAAATTTGACCTCCATGAACACATTTATGGCACATTTCCTGAAGAAAATGTGAAGTGGAGCTTGAAGCGGCAAATCTCAGCACCCGGTTGCTAGGGTGTTCTGGGAGGTTGCTACGGTGTTCTGGGTGGTTGGTAGGTTTTTTTTTAGGGTATTCTGGGTGGTTGCTAAGGTGTTGCTATGCGGTTGCTATGGTATTCTGGGTGGTTGCGAAGGTGTTCTGGGTGGTTGCTAGGGTTTTGCTATGTGGTTGCTAGGGTATTCTGGGTGGTTGCGAAGCTGTTCGGGGTGGTTGCTAGGGTGTTGCTAGGCGGTTGCTAGGGTATTCTGGGTGGTTGCGAAGGTGTTCTGGGTGGTTGCTGGGTTGTTTTGGTTTGTTTCTAGGGTGTTCTGGGTGGTTGCTATGCTGTTGCTTGGTGGTTGCTAGGGTGTTCTGGTTGGTTGGAGATTTATTTCTCATGATGTCATTTCAGCCAGAAAAATATTTTACCTACTAAACATGTTTCTGGCCCAAAAGTACTAGATCTTGAACTTTCCATACATATTCATAGACTATGTAATATAACATTCTGATGTTATATTACATAGGTCAATTTTTGACCTCCATGAATACTTTTATGGCCCACAGGTACTTGATCTGTGGGTTAATATACAAAGAGATTTACATCTCATGATGTCATTTCAGCCAGACAAATATTTGACCTACTGAACATGTTTCTGGGCCAAAAGTTCTTGATCTTGAACTTTCCAAACATACTCATAAACTCCAACAGATGCTTCTTAAGCCACAGAGAAGTCCATATCTGACCTATTGAACTCATTTCTGGTGAAAAGTTCCTCAAAATAGTTTAAAACAATATAAACTTATAGATTCCTTCTGATGTTATATTAGCTATACATAGGTCAATTTTTGACCTCCAGGAACACATTTATGGCCCACGGGTACTTGATCTATGGGTGAGTATACCGAGAGATTTACTTCTAATGATGTAATTTCAGCCAGACAAATATTTGACCTCCTTCTGATGTTATATAAGATATACATTGGTCAATTATATTAGATATACATAGGTCAATTGTTGACCTCCAGGAACACATTTATGTCCCACGGGTACTTGATCTGTGAGTTAATATACCGATAGATTTACTTCTCGTGATGTCATTGAACTCATTTCTGGTCAAAGGTTCCTCAAAAAGTTTAAAACAATGTAAACTTTTAGACTTCTTCTGATGTTAGATTAGATATACATAGATACATTTTTGACCACCAGGAACACATTTATGGCACATTTCCAGAAGAAAATGTGAAGTTGAGCCTGAAGTGGCAAATCTCACCACCCGGTTACTAGGGTGTTCTGTGTGGTTGCTAGGTGGTTGTTAGGGTATTCTGGGTGGTTGCTATGGTGTTTTTATGTGGTTGCTAGGTGCTAATGTTGCTAGGCGGTTGCCAGATTGTTCTGGATGGTTGCTAGGGTGTTGCTAGGTGGTTGCTGGGGTGTTCTTGTTTGTTGGTGTTGGTTGCTGGGTGGTTGCTAGGGTGTTTTAGGTAGTTACTATGGTATTCTGGGTTGTTGCTGTGGTGTTACCAGGTGGTTGGTAGTGTTTACATATGGTTACTAAAGAGTTTCTGTAATGTTTTTGGGCATGATTTAGCTCTTAACTAATAAATTCTTTTGTAATATAATGTAATATGATATAAACTAATCAATATGTTTATATTGTTTGAAACCTTTTGAGGACCCTTTTACCATAACAATATAAACTTCTAGAGTCCATCTGATGTTGTATTAGCTATACATGGGTCAATTTTTGACCTATGTAACACATTTATGGCACATTTCCAGAAGAAAATGTGAAGTACTGCTTGCAGTGGCAAATCTCACCACCCGGTTGCTAGGGTGTTCCCGGTGGTTGCTACAGTGTTCTGGGTGGTTGCTAGGTGGTTGTTAGGGTATTCCGGGTGGTTGCTAGGGTGTTGCTAGGGTGTTCTGGGTGGTTACTAGGGTGTTGCTAGGTGGTTGCTAGGGTGTTCTTGGTGGTTACTTGGGTTTTGCTAGGGTTGGTTGCTTGCTAGGGTGTTGCTAAGGTGTTCTGGGTGGTTGCTAGGCGGTTGCTAAAGTGTTGCTAAGGTGTTCTGGGTGGTTGCTAGGGTGATTTAGGTGGTTACTATGGTAGTCTGTGTGGTTCCTATGGTGTTTCTAGGTGGTTGGTAGTGTCCAAATTACTATAGAGTTTTTATAATGTTTTTGGCAATTGATTTATATATCATCAAAAGGAGCCCATAAGTTTTTCAGAAATAATTTCAATAGGTCAGATGTGGACAATTCTATATGGCCTAGGAACCATCAAAAGGAGTCTATGAGTATGTAGAAAGTTCAAGATCAAGTACACATGGGCAAGAAATACAGTCTGTAGGTCAAATATCTGTCTGGCTAAAATAACATGATAAGAGGTCATTCTGTATAGTATCCTGATTTTTAAAGAACACCTTAGCCAGAAATATGTTCAGTAGTTAAAATAAGGATTCTTGTATGGCTTCAGTAACATCAAAAGGAGTTAATGAGTATGTTTAGAATGTTCAAGATCAAGTACTCGTGGGCCAGAACTATATTCAGTAGGTCAAAAAGGAACCTATCTATAGCTCATGTAATATCAGAAGGAGTCTAAAAGTTTTTCTTGTTTAAAAACTTTTGAGGACCCTTTGACCAGACATGAGTTAAATACTTAAGATATGGACGTTCTATATGCCTTAAGAAGCATCAAAAGGAGTCTATGAGAAATTATACAAAAAGTTCGAGACCTAGTACTCGTCGGCAAGGACTATGTTTGTGGGTCAATGAGGAACCTCTAGGCCTAGAAAGCAGTCTAAGAAGTAGCATAAGAAGTAGTCTATTTTTTATGTATAGAAAGTTCAATATCAGGTACTCGTGGGACAGATATATGTTCAGTATATGTTCAAATATCTTCCTGCTCATAAAACATCATAAGTAGTAAATATCAATGTATAGTAACCTAATGATATAGTAACCTATGTTCAGTAGGTCAAATAGGAACCTTTGTATAGCTTATATATCATCAAAAGGTGTCTAATAAGCTTATATTGCTTAAAAACTTTTGAGGTCCCTTTTACCAGAAATGAGTTAAATACTTAAGATATGGACGTTCTATATGCCTTAAGAAGCATCAAAAGGAGTCTATGAGAATTTATACAAAAAGTTCGAGACCTAGTACTCGTCGGCAAGGACTATGTTTGTGGGTCAATGAGGAACCTCTAGGCCTAGAAAGCAGTCTAAGAAGTAGCATAAGAAGTAGTCTATTTTTTATGTATAGAAAGTTCAATATCAGGTACTCGTGGGACAGATATATGTTCAGTATATGTTCAAATATCTTCCTGCTCATAAAACATCATAAGTAGTAAATATCAATGTATAGTAACCTAATGATATAGTAACCTATGTTCAGTAGGTCAAATAGGAACCTTTGTATAGCTTATATATCATCAAAAGGTGTCTAAGAAGCTTATATTGCTTAAAAACTTTTGAGGTCCCTTTTACCAGAAATGAGTTAAATACTTAAGATATGGACGTTCTATATGCCTTAAGAAGCATCAAAAGGAGTCTATGAGAATTTATACAAAAAGTTCGAGACCTAGTACTCGTCGGCAAGGACTATGTTTGTGGGTCAATGAGGAACCTCTAGGCCTAGAAAGCAGTCTAAGAAGTAGCATAAGTAGTAGTCTATTTTTTATGTATAGAAAGTTCAATATCAGGTACTCGTGGGACAGATATATGTTCAGTATATGTTCAAATATCTTCCTGCTCATAAAACATCATAAGTAGTAAATATCAATGTATAGTAACCTAATGATATAGTAACCTATGTTCAGTAGGTCAAATAGGAACCTTTGTATAGCTTATATATCATCAAAAGGTGTCTAATAAGCTTATATTGCTTAAAAACTTTTGAGGTCCCTTTTACCAGAAATGAGTTCAATAGCTATACTATGCACTGTAAAGCTCATGTGTTGTTTTCTCGTCTGTGCACAAATAAATTAGTTTGTAAAATAGAAATGCATGCAAAATCACGTTATATCTTTTCATTGCAACGAGGAACAAGTTAGATATGTCATGCAATGCGACGAAACATCTCAGGTGTTTTCTTTTCATTGCACAGAGGTTAGTTATAGCGTGCATATGCATAACGAGGAACAAGTTAGATATGTCATGCAATGCACTGAAACCCATGTTAGGTGTTTTCTTTTTACTGCAGAGAGGTTTTTGCGTGGATATGCATAACGAGAAACAAGTTATATCTATCATGCAATGCAATGAAACACATCTTGGATGTTTTCTTTATATTGCACAGAGGTTAGTTATTACGTGCATAACGAGGAACAAATTAGATATGTCAGGCAATGCACTGAAACCCATGTTAGGTGTTTTCTTTTCACTGCAGAGAGGTTACTTATTTGCGTGCATATGCATAACGAGAAACAAGTTATATCTATCATGCAATGCAATGAAACACATCTTAGGTGTTTTCTTTTATTACACAGAGGTTAGTTATTACGTGCATATGCATTACGAGGAACAAATTAGATATGTCATGCAATGCACTGAAACCCATGTTAGGTGTTTTCTTTTCATTGCAGAGAGGTTAGCTATTTGCGTGCATATGCATAACGAGAAACAAGTTATATCTATCTTGCAATGCAATGAAACACATCTTAGATGTTTTCTTTTCATTGCACAGAGGATAGTTATTGCGTGCATATAAATAACGAGGAACAAGTTAGATATGTCATGCAATGCAATGAAACACATCTTAGGTATTTTCTTTTCATTGCACAGAGGTTAGTTATTCCGTGCATATGAATAACGAGTAACAAATTAGATATGTCATGTAATGCACTGAAACACATCTTAGGTGTTTTCTTTTCACTGAACAGAGCGAGTTATTGCGTGCATATGCATTACGAGAAACAAGTTAGATCTGTCATGCAATGCACTGAAACACATCTTAGGTGTTTTCTTTTCACTGCACAGAGCGAGTTATTGCGTGTATATGCATAACGAGAAACAAGTTAGATCTGTCATGCAATGCATTGAAACACATCTTAGTTGTTTTCTTTTCATTGCACAGAGGTTAGTTATTGCGTGCATACATAACGAGGAACAAGTTAGATTAGGTCATGCAATGCATTGAAACACATCTTAGTTGTTTTCTTTTCATTGCACAGAGGTTATTGCGTGCATATGCATTACGAGGAACAAGTTAGATATGTCATGTAATGCACTGAAACACATCTTAGGTGTTTTCTTTTCACTGCACATAGCGAGTTATTGCGTGCATATGCATAACGAGAAACAAGTTAGATCTGTCATGTAATGCACTGAAACACATCTTAGGTGTTTTCTTTTCACTGCACAGAGCGAGTTATTGCGTGCATATGCATAACGAAAAACAAGTTAGATCTGTCATGCAATGCACTGAAACACATCTTAGGTGTTTTCTTTTCACTGCACAGAGGTTAGTTATTGCGTGCATATGCATAACGAGGAACAAGTTAGATAGGTCATGCAATGCGATGAAACACATCTTAGGTGTTTTCTTTTCATTGCACAGAGGATAGTTATTGCATGCATACATAACGAGGAACAAGTTAGATAGGTCATGCAATGCATTGAAACACATCTTAGTTGTTTTCGTTTCACTGCATAGAGCGAGTTATTGCGTGCATATGCATAACGAGAAACAAGTTAGATCTGTCATGCAATGCACTGAAACACATCTTAGGTGTTTTCTTTTCACTGCACAGAGCGAGTTATTGCGTGTATATGCATAACGAGAAACAAGTTAGATATGTCATGCAATGCACTGAAACACATCTTAGGTGTTTTCTTTTCACTGCACAGAGGTTAGTTATTGCGTGCATATGCATAACGAGGAACAAGTTAGATAGGTCATGCAATGCGATGAAACACATCTTAGGTGTTTTCTTTTCATTGCACAGAGGATAGTTATTGCATGCATACATAACGAGGAACAAGTTAGATAGGTCATGCAATGCATTGAAACACATCTTAGTTGTTTTCGTTTCACTGCATAGAGCGAGTTATTGCGTGCATATGCATAACGAGAAACAAGTTAGATCTGTCATGCAATGCACTGAAACACATCTTAGGTGTTTTCTTTTCACTGCACAGAGCGAGTTATTGCGTGCATATGCATAACGAGAAACAAGTTATATCTATCATGCAATGCAATGAAACACATCTTAGGTGTTTTCTTTTATTACACAGAGGTTAGTTATTACGTGCATATGCATTACGAGGAACAAATTAGATATGTCATGCAATGCACTGAAACCCATGTTAGGTGTTTTCTTTTCATTGCAGAGAGGTTAGCTATTTGCGTGCATATGCATAACGAGAAACAAGTTATATCTATCTTGCAATGCAATGAAACACATCTTAGATGTTTTCTTTTCATTGCACAGAGGATAGTTATTGCGTGCATATGCATAACGAGGAACAAGTTAGATATGTCATGCAATGCAATGAAACACATCTTAGGTATTTTCTTTTCATTGCACAGAGGTTAGTTATTCCGTGCATATGAATAACGAGTAACAAATTAGATATGTCATGTAATGCACTGAAACACATCTTAGGTGTTTTCTTTTCACTGAACAGAGCGAGTTATTGCGTGCATATGCATAACGAGAAACAAGTTAGATCTGTCATGCAATGCACTGAAACACATCTTAGGTGTTTTCTTTTCACTGCACAGAGCGAGTTATTGCGTGTATATGCATAACGAGAAACAAGTTAGATCTGTCATGCAATGCATTGAAACACATCTTAGTTGTTTTCTTTTCATTGCACAGAGGTTAGTTATTGCGTGCATATGCATAACGAGGAACAAGTTAGATATGTCATGCAATGCGATGAAACACATCTTAGGTGTTTTCTTTTCATTGCACAGAGGATAGTTATTGCATGCATACATAACGAGGAACAAGTTAGATTAGGTCATGCAATGCATTGAAACACATCTTAGTTGTTTTCTTTTCATTGCACAGAGGTTATTGCGTG
This sequence comes from Pimephales promelas, assembly GCF_988280905.1. Taxonomy (NCBI): domain Eukaryota; kingdom Metazoa; phylum Chordata; class Actinopteri; order Cypriniformes; family Leuciscidae; genus Pimephales; species Pimephales promelas. The sequence continues at coordinate 10,131,878 of NC_142775.1, read as the reverse complement.
CATATGCATAACGAGGAACAAGTTAGATATGTCATGTAATGCACTGAAACACATCTTAGGTGTTTTCTTTTCACTGCACATAGCGAGTTATTGCGTGCATATGCATAACGAGAAACAAGTTAGATCTGTCATGTAATGCACTGAAACACATCTTAGGTGTTTTCTTTTCACTGCACAGAGCGAGTTATTGCGTGCATATGCATAACGAAAAACAAGTTAGATCTGTCATGCAATGCACTGAAACACATCTTAGGTGTTTTCTTTTCACTGCACAGAGGTTAGTTATTGCGTGCATATGCATAACGAGGAACAAGTTAGATAGGTCATGCAATGCGATGAAACACATCTTAGGTGTTTTCTTTTCATTGCACAGAGGATAGTTATTGCATGCATACATAACGAGGAACAAGTTAGATAGGTCATGCAATGCATTGAAACATATCTTAGTTGTTTTCGTTTCACTGCATAGAGCGAGTTATTGCGTGCATATGCATAACGAGAAACAAGTTAGATCTGTCATGCAATGCACTGAAACACATCTTAGGTGTTTTCTTTTCACTGCACAGAGCGAGTTATTGCGTGCATATGCATAACGAGGAACAAGTTAGATATTTCATGTAATGCGATGAAACACATCTTAGGTGTTTTCTTTTCACTGCACAGAGGTTAGTTATTGCGTGCATATGCATAACGAGGAACAAGTTAGATATGTCATGCAATGCAATAAAACACATCTTAGGTGTCTTCTTTTCATTGGACAGAGGTTAGTTATCGTGTGCATGTGCAATGCAATCCTAAAGCACAAGCATTGCAAATCTCTCCGTTGCACAAGGAACAAGTTAGTGTGTGCATTGTAAAGCGATGGCTCTTTTGATGTTTTCTCGTCAAAACAGAAATTAATCAGTTGTAGAATGGAAATGCATGGAAAAGCACGCGTGTTTTATCTTTTCTTTTCATTGCAAAGAAAAATAAGTTAGAAATGTAAGAATTGCAATGAAACAACACACGTTATCCAGTCAAAGCAGAAGGAAGGGTTTAGTTCTTGAATGCAATAAAGTGCATATTACATATATGGTATTTTTGATGCACAAAGTTTTTCATGCACAATCCACATCTCTTCATTGCACAAAGCAACGAGTGTTGTTTTATTGCAATGCATAAAATATCGAACTTGTTCCTCATTGCAATCAAAAGAAAATGTATGCATGTGCTTTCGCATGCATTTCTATTTTACAAACTAGATTGTTTGTGCACATACAAGAAAACATCACGTTATGCCTTTTCATTGCAACGAAAAACAAGTTAGATTGTTATGCAATCCAATGAAACTAGATATTAGGTGTTTTCTTTTCATTGCACAGAGAAACATGTTAGTTATTGCGTGCATATTCTTTAATGCACAACGTTAGACGTTAGATGTGTTTTCGTTGAACAACGGAATGAGTTAGATATTGAATGCGTTCCTCTGTTGCACAAAGGAACGAGTAAGTTATTGCATTGCACGACCGCTCAAGTGATGTTTTTTCGTCAGTGCGCAAAAGAATTAGTAGTAGAATCCATGCGAAAGAGTCAAAGGGTCCTCAAAGGTTTTAATAAATATTAACTTATTGACTTTTGATGATTTGTAAGCTATAGATAGGTTCCTTTTCTTGTCCTAGTGAACATATTTCTGGCTCACGGGTACTTGATTCTAAGCCATAGAGAAGTCCATATTTGACCTATTGTACTAATTTCTGGTCTATGTTTGATCAAATGTTTTTAAATAATATCAACTGATAGACTCAATCTGATGTTATACACATAGGTTCCTTTTTGACCTACTGAACATATTTCTGGCCCAAAAGTACTTGATCTTGAACTTTCCATACATACTCATAGACTCCAACAGATGCTTCCTAAGCCATAGAGAAGTCCATATCTGACCTATTGAACTCATTTCTGGTCAAAGGATCCTCAAAAGGTTTTAAACAATATAAACTTATAGACTCCTGATGTTACATTAGCTATACATAGGTCAATTTTTGACCTTCAGAAACACATTTATGGTCCACGGGTATTTGATGTTTGGGTTAATGTACCGAGAGCTTTGCTTCTCATGATGTAATTTCAGCCATAAATATATTTGACCTACTGAACATATATCTGGCCCAAAAGTACTTGACCTTGTACTTTCCATTCATACTCATAGACTCCAACAGATGCTTCCTAAGCCATAGAGAGTCCATATCTGACATATTGAACTAATTTCTGGTCAAAGATTTCTCAAAAGTTTAAAACAATATAAACTTTTAGACTCCTTCTGATGTTATATTAGATATACATAGGTCAATTTTGACCTCCATGAACAAATTTATGGCACATTTCCAGAAGAAAATGTGAAGTGGAGCTTGAAGCGGCAAATCTCAGCACCCGGTTGCTAGGGTGTTCTGGGTGGTTGCTATGGCGTTGCTATGCGGTTGTTAGGGTATTCTGGGTGATTGCGAAGGTGTTCTGGGTGGTTGCTAGGGTGTTGCTAGGCGGTTGCTAGGGTGTTGCCAGATGGTTGCTTGGGTGTTCTGGTTTGTTTCTAGGGTGTTCTGGATGGTTGCTAGGCTGTTGCTTGGTGGTTGCTAGGGTGTTCTGGTTGGTTGGAGATTTACTTCTCATGATGTCATATCAGCCAGAAAAATATTTTACCTACTGAACATGTTTCTGGTCCAAAAATACTTGATCTTGAACTTTCCACACATACTCACAGACTATGTAATATAACATTCTGATGTTATATGACATAGTTTAATTTTTGACCTCCATGAACACTTTTATGGCCCACGGGTACTTGGATCTGTTGGTTAATATACCGAAAGATTTACATCTCATGATGTCATTTCAGCCAGACAAATATTTGACCTACTGAACATGTTTCTGGCCCAAAAGTACTTGATCTTGAACTTTCCAAACATACTCATAAACTCCAACAGATGCTTCTTAAGCCACAGAGAAGTCCATATCTGACATATTGAACTCATTTCTGGTCAAAGGTTTCTCAAAAAGTTTAAAACAATATAGACTTTTAGACTCCTTCTGATGTTATATTAGATATACATAGGTCAATTTTGACCTCCATGAACACATTTATGGCACATTTCCTGAAGAAAATGTGAAGTGGAGCTTGAAGCGGCAAATCTCAGCACCCGGTTGCTAGGGTGTTCTGGGAGGTTGCTACGGTGTTCTGGGTGGTTGGTAGGTTTTTTTTTAGGGTATTCTGGGTAGTTGCTATGGTGTTGCTATGCGGTTGCTAGGGTATTCTGGGTGGTTGCGAAGGTGTTCTGGGTGGTTGCTAGGGTGTTGCTATGTGGTTGCTAGGGTATTCTGGGTGGTTGTGAAGCTGTTCTGGGTGGTTGCTAGGGTGTTGCAAGGCGGTTGCTAGGGTATTCTGTGTGGTTGCGAAGGTGTTCTGGGTGGTTGCTGGGTTGTTCTGGTTTGTTTCTAGGGTGTTCTGGGTGGTTGCTATGCTGTTGGTTGGTGGTTGCTAGGGTGTTCTGGTTGGTTGGAGATTTATTTCTCATGATGTCATTTCAGCCAGAAAAATATTTTACCTACTAAACATGTTTCTGGCCCAAAAGTACTAGATCTTGAACTTTCCATACATATTCATAGACTATGTAATATAACATTTTGATGTTATATTACATAGGTCAATTTTTTACCTCCATGAATACTTTTATGGCCCACGGGTACTTGATCTGTGGGTTAATATACAGAGAGATTTACATCTCATGATGTCATTTCAGCCAGAGAAATATTTGACCTACTGAACATGTTTCTGGCCCAAAAGTTCTTGATCTTGAACTTTCCATACAGACTCATAGACTCCAATAGATGCTTCCTAAGAAGCCATAGAGAAGTCCATATCTGACCTATTGAACTCATTTCTGGTGAAAAGTTCCTCAAAATAGTTTAAAACAATATAAACTTATAGATTCCTTCTGATGTTATATTAACTATACATAGGTCAATTTTTGACCTCCAGGAACACATTTATGGTCCACGGGTACTTGATCTATGGGTGAGTATACCGAGAGATTTACTTCTCATGATGTAATTTCAGCCAGACAAATATTTGACCTCCTTCTGATGTTATATAAGACATACATTGGTCAATTATATTAGATATACATAGGTCAATTTTTGACCTCCAGGAACACATTTATGTCCCACGGGTACTTGATATGTTGGTTAATATACCGATAGATTTACTTCTCGTGATCTCATTGAACTCATTTCTTGTCAAAGGTTCCTCAAAAAGTTTAAAACAATGTAAACTTTTAGACTTCTTCTGATGTTATATTAGATATACATAGATCAATTTTTGACCTCCATGAACACATTTGTGGCACATTTCCTGAAGAAAATGTGAAGTGGAGCTTGAAGCGGCAAATCTCAGCACCCGGTTGCTAGGGTGTTCTGGGAGGTTGCTACGGTGTTCTGGGTGGTTGGTAGTTTTTTTTTTAGGGTATTCTGGGTGGTTGCTATGGTGTTGCTATGCAGTTGCTAGGGTATTCTGGGTGGTTGCGAAGGTGTTCTGGGTGGTTGCTAGGGTGTTGCTATGTGGTTGCTAGGGTATTCTGGGTGGTTGTGAAGCTGTTCTGGGTGGTTGCTAGGGTGTTGCAAGGCGGTTGCTAGGGTATTCTGGGTGGTTGCGAAGGTGTTCTGGGTGGTTGCTGGGTTGTTCTGGTTTGTTTCTAGGGTGTTCTGGGTGGTTGCTATGCTGTTGGTTGGTGGTTGCTAGGGTGTTCTGGTTGGTTGGAGATTTATTTCTCATGATGTCATTTCAGCCAGAAAAATATTTTACCTACTAAACATGTTTCTGGCCCAAAAGTACTAGATCTTGAACTTTCCATACATATTCATAGACTATGTAATATAACATTCTGATGTTATATTACATAGGTCAATTTTTGACCTCCACGAATACTTTTATGGCCCACGGGTACTTGATCTGTGGGTTAATATACAGAGAGATTTACATCTCATGATGTCATTTCAGCCAGAGAAATATTTGACCTACTGAACATGTTTCTGGCCCAAAAGTTCTTGATCTTGAACTTTCCATACAGACTCATGGACTCCAATAGATGCTTCCTAAGAAGCCATAGAGAAGTCCATAGCTGACCTATTGAACTCATTTCTGGTGAAAAGTTCCTCAAAATAGTTTAAAACAATATAAACTTATAGATTTCTTCTGATGTTATATTAGCTATACATAGGTAAATTTTTGACCTCCAGGAACACATTTATAGCCCACGGGTACTTGATCTATGGGTGAGTATACCGAGAGATTTACTTCTCATGATGTAATTTCAGCCAGACAAATATTTGACCTCCTTCTGATGTTATATAAGACATACATTGGTCAATTATATTAGATATACATAGGTCAATTTTTGACCTCCAGGAACACATTTATGTCCCACGGGTACTTGATCTGTGGGTTAATATACCGATAGATTTACTTCTCGTGATCTCATTGAACTCATTTCTTGTCAAAGGTTCCTCAAAAAGTTTAAAACAATGTAAACTTTTAGACTTCTTCTGATGTTATATTAGATATACATAGATCAATTTTTGACCACCAGGAACACATTTATGGCACATTTCCAGAAGAAAATATGAAGTGGAGCTTGAAGCGGCAAATCTCACCACCCGGTTGCTAGGGTGTTCTGGGAGGTTGCTACGGTGTTCTGGGTGGTTGCTAGGTGTTTTTTTAGGGTATTCTGGGTGGTTGCTATGGTGTTGCTATGCAGTTGCTAGGGTATTCTGGGTGGTTGCGAAGGTGTTCTGGGTGGTTGCTAGGGTGTTGCTAGGCGGTTGCTGGGGTATTCTGGGTGGTTGCTATGGTGTTGCTATGTGGTTGCTAGGGTGTTGCTAGGCGATTGCTGGGGTGTTAATGGTGGTTGCTAGGGTGTTGCCAGATGGTTGCTGGGGTGTTCTGGTTTGTTTCTAGGGTGTGCTGGGTGGTTGCTAGGCTGTTGATTGGTGGTTGCTAGGGTGTTCTGGTTGGTTGGAGATTTACTTCTCATGATGTCATTTCAGCCAGAAAATTATTTTACCTACTGAACATGTTTCTGGTCCAAAAATACTTAATCTTGAACTTTCCACACATACTCACAGACTATGTAATATAACATTCTGATGTTATATTACATAGGTCAATTTTTGACCTCCATGAACACTTTTATGGCCCACGGGTACTTGGATCTGTTGGTTAATATACCAAGAGATTTACATCTCATGATGTCATTTCAGCCAGACAAATATTTGACCTACTGAACATGTTTCTGGCCCAAAAGTACTTGATCTTGAACTTTCCAAACATACTCATAAACTCCAACAGATGCTTCCTAAGCCACAGAGAAGTCCATATCTGACATATTGAACTCATTTCTGGTCAAAGGTTTCTCAAAAAGTTTAAAACAATATAGACTTTTAGACTCCTTCTGATGTTATATTAGATATACATAGGTCAATTTTGACCTCCATGAACACATTTATGGCACATTTCCTGAAGAAAATGTGAAGTGTCGCTTGAAGCGGCAAATCTCAGCACCCGGTTGCTAGGGTGTTCTGGGAGGTTGCTACGGTGTTCTGGGTGGTTGCTAGGTGTTTTTTTAGGGTATTCTGGGTGGTTGCTATGGTGTTGCTATGCGGTTGTTAGGGTATTCTGGGTGGTTGCGAAGGTGTTCTGGGTGGTTGCTAGGGTGTTGCTAGGCGGTTGCTGGGGTGTTAATGGTGGTTGCTAGGGTGTTGCCAGATGGTTGCTAGGGTGTTCTGGTTTGTTTATAGGGTGTTCTGGATGGTTGCTAGGCTGTTGCTTGGTGGTTGCTAGGGTGTTCTGGGAGGTTGCTACGGTGTTCTGGGTGGTTGCTAGGTGTTTTTTTAGGGTATTCTGGGTGGTTGCTATGGTGTTGCTATGTGGTTGCTAGGGTATTCTGGGTGGTTGCGAAGGTGTTCTGGGTGGTTGCTAGGGTGTTGCTAGGCGGTTGCTGGGGTATTCTGGGTGGTTGCTATGGTGTTGCTATGTGGTTGCTAGGGTGTTGCTAGGCGATTGCTGGGGTGTTAATGGTGGTTGCTAGGGTGTTGCCAGATGGTTGCTAGGGTGTTCTGGTTTGTTTATAGGGTGTTCTGGATGGTTGCTAGGCTGTTGATTGGTGGTTGCTAGGGTGTTCTGGTTGGTTGGAGATTTACTTCTCATGATGTCATTTCAGCCAGAAAATTATTTTACCTACTGAACATGTTTCTGGTCCAAAAATACTTAATCTTGAACTTTTCACACATACTCACAGACTATGTAATATAACATTCTGATGTTATATTACATAGGTCAATTTTTGACCTCCATGAACACTTTTATGGCCCACGGGTACTTGGATCTGTTGGTTAATATACCAAGAGATTTACATCTCATGATGTCATTTCAGCCAGACAAATATTTGACCTACTGAACATGTTTCTTGCCCAAAAGTACTTGATCTTGAACTTTCCAAACATACTCATAGACTCCAACAGATGATTCCTAAGCCACAGAGAAGTCCATATCTGACATATTGAACTCATTTCGGGTCAAAGGTTTCTCAAAAAGTTTAAAACAATATAGACTTTTAGACTCCTTCTGATGTTATATTAGATATACATAGGTAAAATTTGACCTCCATGAACACATTTATGGCACATTTCCTGAAGAAAATGTGAAGTGGAGCTTGAAGCGGCAAATCTCAGCACCCGGTTGCTAGGGTGTTCTGGGAGGTTGCTACGGTGTTCTGGGTGGTTGGTAGGTTTTTTTTTAGGGTATTCTGGGTGGTTGCTAAGGTGTTGCTATGCGGTTGCTATGGTATTCTGGGTGGTTGCGAAGGTGTTCTGGGTGGTTGCTAGGGTTTTGCTATGTGGTTGCTAGGGTATTCTGGGTGGTTGCGAAGCTGTTCGGGGTGGTTGCTAGGGTGTTGCTAGGCGGTTGCTAGGGTATTCTGGGTGGTTGCGAAGGTGTTCTGGGTGGTTGCTGGGTTGTTTTGGTTTGTTTCTAGGGTGTTCTGGGTGGTTGCTATGCTGTTGCTTGGTGGTTGCTAGGGTGTTCTGGTTGGTTGGAGATTTATTTCTCATGATGTCATTTCAGCCAGAAAAATATTTTACCTACTAAACATGTTTCTGGCCCAAAAGTACTAGATCTTGAACTTTCCATACATATTCATAGACTATGTAATATAACATTCTGATGTTATATTACATAGGTCAATTTTTGACCTCCATGAATACTTTTATGGCCCACAGGTACTTGATCTGTGGGTTAATATACAAAGAGATTTACATCTCATGATGTCATTTCAGCCAGACAAATATTTGACCTACTGAACATGTTTCTGGGCCAAAAGTTCTTGATCTTGAACTTTCCAAACATACTCATAAACTCCAACAGATGCTTCTTAAGCCACAGAGAAGTCCATATCTGACCTATTGAACTCATTTCTGGTGAAAAGTTCCTCAAAATAGTTTAAAACAATATAAACTTATAGATTCCTTCTGATGTTATATTAGCTATACATAGGTCAATTTTTGACCTCCAGGAACACATTTATGGCCCACGGGTACTTGATCTATGGGTGAGTATACCGAGAGATTTACTTCTAATGATGTAATTTCAGCCAGACAAATATTTGACCTCCTTCTGATGTTATATAAGATATACATTGGTCAATTATATTAGATATACATAGGTCAATTGTTGACCTCCAGGAACACATTTATGTCCCACGGGTACTTGATCTGTGAGTTAATATACCGATAGATTTACTTCTCGTGATGTCATTGAACTCATTTCTGGTCAAAGGTTCCTCAAAAAGTTTAAAACAATGTAAACTTTTAGACTTCTTCTGATGTTAGATTAGATATACATAGATACATTTTTGACCACCAGGAACACATTTATGGCACATTTCCAGAAGAAAATGTGAAGTTGAGCCTGAAGTGGCAAATCTCACCACCCGGTTACTAGGGTGTTCTGTGTGGTTGCTAGGTGGTTGTTAGGGTATTCTGGGTGGTTGCTATGGTGTTTTTATGTGGTTGCTAGGTGCTAATGTTGCTAGGCGGTTGCCAGATTGTTCTGGATGGTTGCTAGGGTGTTGCTAGGTGGTTGCTGGGGTGTTCTTGTTTGTTGGTGTTGGTTGCTGGGTGGTTGCTAGGGTGTTTTAGGTCGTTACTATGGTATTCTGGGTTGTTGCTATGGTGTTACCAGGTGGTTGGTAGTGTTTACATATGGTTACTAAAGAGTTTCTGTAATGTTTTTGGGCATGATTTAGCTCTTAACTAATAAATTATTTTGTAATATAATGTAATATGATATAAACTAATCAATATGTTTATATTGTTTGAAACCTTTTGAGGACCCTTTTACCATAACAATATAAACTTCTAGAGTCCATCTGATGTTGTATTAGCTATACATGGGTCAATTTTTGACCTATGTAACACATTTATGGCACATTTCCAGAAGAAAATGTGAAGTACTGCTTGCAGTGGCAAATCTCACCACCCGGTTGCTAGGGTGTTCCCGGTGGTTGCTACAGTGTTCTGGGTGGTTGCTAGGTGGTTGTTAGGGTATTCCGGGTGGTTGCTAGGGTGTTGCTAGGGTGTTCTGGGTGGTTACTAGGGTGTTGCTAGGTGGTTGCTAGGGTGTTCTTGGTGGTTACTTGGGTTTTGCTAGGGTTGGTTGCTTGCTAGGGTGTTGCTAAGGTGTTCTGGGTGGTTGCTAGGCGGTTGCTAAAGTGTTGCTAAGGTGTTCTGGGTGGTTGCTAGGGTGATTTAGGTGGTTACTATGGTAGTCTGTGTGGTTCCTATGGTGTTTCTAGGTGGTTGGTAGTGTCCAAATTACTATAGAGTTTTTATAATGTTTTTGGCAATTGATTTATATATCATCAAAAGGAGCCCATAAGTTTTTCAGAAATAATTTCAATAGGTCAGATGTGGACAATTCTATATGGCCTAGGAACCATCAAAAGGAGTCTATGAGTATGTAGAAAGTTCAAGATCAAGTACACATGGGCAAGAAATACAGTCTGTAGGTCAAATATCTGTCTGGCTAAAATAACATGATAAGAGGTCATTCTGTATAGTATCCTGATTTTTAAAGAACACCTTAGCCAGAAATATGTTCAGTAGTTAAAATAAGGACTCTTGTATGGCTTCAGTAACATCAAAAGGAGTTAATGAGTATGTTTAGAATGTTCAAGATCAAGTACTCGTGGGCCAGAACTATATTCAGTAGGTCAAAAAGGAACCTATCTATAGCTCATGTAATATCAGAAGGAGTCTAAAAGTTTTTCTTGTTTAAAAACTTTTGAGGACCCTTTGACCAGACATGAGTTAAATACTTAAGATATGGACGTTCTATATGCCTTAAGAAGCATCAAAAGGAGTCTATGAGAATTTATACAAAAAGTTCGAGACCTAGTACTCGTCGGCAAGGACTATGTTTGTGGGTCAATGAGGAACCTCTAGGCCTAGAAAGCAGTCTAAGAAGTAGCATAAGAAGTAGTCTATTTTTTATGTATAGAAAGTTCAATATCAGGTACTCGTGGGACAGATATATGTTCAGTATATGTTCAAATATCTTCCTGCTCATAAAACATCATAAGTAGTAAATATCAATGTATAGTAACCTAATGATATAGTAACCTATGTTCAGTAGGTCAAATAGGAACCTTTGTATAGCTTATATATCATCAAAAGGTGTCTAATAAGCTTATATTGCTTAAAAACTTTTGAGGTCCCTTTTACCAGAAATGAGTTAAATACTTAAGATATGGACGTTCTATATGCCTTAAGAAGCATCAAAAGGAGTCTATGAGAATTTATACAAAAAGTTCGAGACCTAGTACTCGTCGGCAAGGACTATGTTTGTGGGTCAATGAGGAACCTCTAGGCCTAGAAAGCAGTCTAAGAAGTAGCATAAGTAGTAGTCTATTTTTTATGTATAGAAAGTTCAATATCAGGTACTCGTGGGACAGATATATGTTCAGTATATGTTCAAATATCTTCCTGCTCATAAAACATCATAAGTAGTAAATATCAATGTATAGTAACCTAATGATATAGTAACCTATGTTCAGTAGGTCAAATAGGAACCTTTGTATAGCTTATATATCATCAAAAGGTGTCTAATAAGCTTATATTGCTTAAAAACTTTTGAGGTCCCTTTTACCAGAAATGAGTTCAATAGCTATACTATGCACTGTAAAGCTCATGTGTTGTTTTCTCGTCTGTGCACAAATAAATTAGTTTGTAAAATAGAAATGCATGCAAAATCACGTTATATCTTTTCATTGCAACGAGGAACAAGTTAGATATGTCATGCAATGCGACGAAACATCTCAGGTGTTTTCTTTTCATTGCACAGAGGTTAGTTAAAGCGTGCATATACATAACGAGGAACAAGTTAGATATGTCATGCAATGCACTGAAACCCATGTTAGGTGTTTTCTTTTCACTGCAGAGAGGTTTTTGCGTGCATTTGCGTCCATATGCATAAGGAGAAACAAGTTATATCTATCATGCAATTCGACGAAACACATCTCAGGTTTTTTCTTTTTATTGCACAGAGGTTAGTTATTGCGTCCATAATCATAACAAGGAACAAGTTAGATATGTCATGCAGTGCGATAAAACACATCTTAGGTGTTTTCTTTTCATTGCACAGAGGTTAGTTATAGCGTGCATATGCATAACGAGGAACAAGTTAGATATGTCATGCAATGCACTGAAACCCATGTTAGGTGTTTTCTTTTTACTGCAGAGAGGTTTTTGCGTGGATATGCATAACGAGAAACAAGTTATATCTATCATGCAATGCAATGAAACACATCTTAGATGTTTTCTTTATATTGCACAGAGGTTAGTTATTACGTGCATAACGAGGAACAAGTTAGATATGTCAGGCAATGCACTGAAACCCATGTTAGGTGTTTTCTTTTCACTGCAGAGAGGTTACTTATTTGCGTGCATATGCATAACGAGAAACAAGTTATATCTATCATGCAATGCAATGAAACACATCTTAGGTGTTTTCTTTTATTACACAGAGGTTAGTTATTACGTGCATATGCATTACGAGGAACAAATTAGATATGTCATGCAATGCACTGAAACCCATGTTAGGTGTTTTCTTTTCATTGCAGAGAGGTTAGCTATTTGCGTGCATATGCATAACGAGAAACAAGTTATATCTATCTTGCAATGCAATGAAACACATCTTAGATGTTTTCTTTTCATTGCACAGAGGATAGTTATTGCGTGCATATAAATAACGAGGAACAAGTTAGATATGTCATGCAATGCAATGAAACACATCTTAGGTATTTTCTTTTCATTGCACAGAGGTTAGTTATTCCGTGCATATGAATAACGAGTAACAAATTAGATATGTCATGTAATGCACTGAAACACATCTTAGGTGTTTTCTTTTCACTGAACAGAGCGAGTTATTGCGTGCATATGCATTACGAGAAACAAGTTAGATCTGTCATGCAATGCACTGAAACACATCTTAGGTGTTTTCTTTTCACTGCACAGAGCGAGTTATTGCGTGTATATGCATAACGAGAAACAAGTTAGATCTGTCATGCAATGCATTGAAACACATCTTAGTTGTTTTCTTTTCACTGCACAGAGGTTAGTTATTGCGTGCATATGCATAACGAGGAACAAGTTAGATATGTCATGCAATGCGATGAAACACATCTTAGGTGTTTTCTTTTCATTGCACAGAGGATAGTTATTGCATGCATACATAACGAGGAACAAGTTAGATTAGGTCATGCAATGCATTGAAACACATCTTAGTTGTTTTCTTTTCATTGCACAGAGGTTATTGCGTGCATATGCATTACGAGGAACAAGTTAGATATGTCATGTAATGCACTGAAACACATCTTAGGTGTTTTCTTTTCACTGCACATAGCGAGTTATTGCGTGCATATGCATAACGAGAAACAAGTTAGATCTGTCATGTAATGCACTGAAACACATCTTAGGTGTTTTCTTTTCACTGCACAGAGCGAGTTATTGCGTGCATATGCATAACGAAAAACAAGTTAGATCTGTCATGCAATGCACTGAAACACATCTTAGGTGTTTTCTTTTCACTGCACAGAGGTTAGTTATTGCGTGCATATGCATAACGAGGAACAAGTTAGATAGGTCATGCAATGCGATGAAACACATCTTAGGTGTTTTCTTTTCATTGCACAGAGGATAGTTATTGCATGCATACATAACGAGGAACAAGTTAGATAGGTCATGCAATGCATTGAAACACATCTTAGTTGTTTTCGTTTCACTGCATAGAGCGAGTTATTGCGTGCATATGCATAACGAGAAACAAGTTAGATCTGTCATGCAATGCACTGAAACACATCTTAGGTGTTTTCTTTTCACTGCACAGAGCGAGTTATTGCGTGTATATGCATAACGAGAAACAAGTTAGATATGTCATGCAATGCACTGAAACACATCTTAGGTGTTTTCTTTTCACTGCACAGAGGTTAGTTATTGCGTGCATATGCATAACGAGGAACAAGTTAGATAGGTCATGCAATGCGATGAAACACATCTTAGGTGTTTTCTTTTCATTGCACAGAGGATAGTTATTGCATGCATACATAACGAGGAACAAGTTAGATAGGTCATGCAATGCATTGAAACACATCTTAGTTGTTTTCGTTTCACTGCATAGAGCGAGTTATTGCGTGCATATGCATAACGAGAAACAAGTTAGATCTGTCATGCAATGCACTGAAACACATCTTAGGTGTTTTCTTTTCACTGCACAGAGCGAGTTATTGCGTGTATATGCATAACGAGAAACAAGTTAGATCTGTCATGCAATGCACTGAAACACATCTTAGGTGTTTTCTTTTCACTGCACAGAGGTTAGTTATTGCGTGCATATGCATAACGAGGAACAAGTTAGATATTTCATGTAATGCGATGAAACACATCTTAGGTGTTTTCTTTTCACTGCACAGAGGTTAGTTATTGCGTGCATATGCATAACGAGGAACAAGTTAGATATGTCATGCAATGCAATAAAACACATCTTAGGTGTCTTCTTTTCATTGGACAGAGGTTAGTTATCGTGTGCATGTGCAATGCAATCCTAAAGCACAAGCATTGCAAATCTCTCCGTTGCACAAGGAACAAGTTAGTGTGTGCATTGTAAAGCGATGGCTCTTTTGATGTTTTCTCGTCAAAACAGAAATTAATCAGTTGTAGAATGGAAATGCATGGAAAAGCACGCGTGTTTTATCTTTTCTTTTCATTGCAAAGAAAAATAAGTTAGAAATGTAAGAATTGCAATGAAACAACACACGTTATCCAGTCAAAGCAGAAGGAAGGGTTTAGTTCTTGAATGCAATAAAGTGCATATTACATATATGGTATTTTTGATGCACAAAGTTTTTCATGCACAATCCACATCTCTTCATTGCACAAAGCAACGAGTGTTGTTTTATTGCAATGCATAAAATATCGAACTTGTTCCTCATTGCAATCAAAAGAAAATGTATGCATGTGCTTTCGCATGCATTTCTATTTTACAAACTAGATTGTTTGTGCACAGACAAGAAAACATCACGTTATGCCTTTTCATTGCAACGAAAAACAAGTTAGATTGTTATGCAATCCAATGAAACTAGATATTAGGTGTTTTCTTTTCATTGCACAGAGAAACATGTTAGTTATTGCGTGCATATTCTTTAATGCACAACGTTAGACGTTAGATGTGTTTTCGTTGAACAACGGAATGAGTTAGATATTGAATGCGTTCCTCTGTTGCACAAAGGAACGAGTAAGTTATTGCATTGCACGACCGCTCAAGTGATGTTTTTTCGTCAGTGCGCAAAAGAATTAGTAGTAGAATCCATGCGAAAGAGTCAAAGGGTCCTCAAAGGTTTTAATAAATATTAACTTATTGACTTTTGATGATTTGTAAGCTATAGATAGGTTCCTTTTTGTCCTAGTGAACATATTTCTGGCTCACGGGTACTTGATTCTAAGCCATAGAGAAGTCCATATTTGACCTATTGTACTAATTTCTGGTCTATGTTTGATCAAATGTTTTTAAATAATATCAACTGATAGACTCAATCTGATGTTATACACATAGGTTCCTTTTTGACCTACTGAACATATTTCTGGCCCAAAAGTACTTGATCTTGAACTTTCCATACATACTCATAGACTCCAACAGATGCTTCCTAAGCCATAGAGAAGTCCATATCTGACCTATTGAACTCATTTCTGGTCAAAGGATCCTCAAAAGGTTTTAAACAATATAAACTTATAGACTCCTGATGTTACATTAGCTATACATAGGTCAATTTTTGACCTTCAGAAACACATTTATGGTCCACGGGTATTTGATGTTTGGGTTAATGTACCGAGAGCTTTGCTTCTCATGATGTAATTTCAGCCATAAATATATTTGACCTACTGAACATATATCTGGCCCAAAAGTACTTGACCTTGTACTTTCCATTCATACTTATAGACTCCAACAGATGCTTCCTAAGCCATAGAGAGTCCATATCTGACATATTGAACTAATTTCTGGTCAAAGATTTCTCAAAAGTTTAAAACAATATAAACTTTTAGACTCCTTCTGATGTTATATTAGATATACATAGGTCAATTTTGACCTCCATGAACAAATTTATGGCACATTTCCAGAAGAAAATGTGAAGTGGAGCTTGAAGCGGCAAATCTCAGCACCCGGTTGCTAGGGTGTTCTGGGTGGTTGCTATGGCGTTGCTATGCGGTTGTTAGGGTATTCTGGGTGATTGCGAAGGTGTTCTGGGTGGTTGCTAGGGTGTTGCTAGGCGGTTGCTGGGGTGTTAATGGTGGTTGCTAGGGTGTTGCCAGATGGTTGCTTGGGTGTTCTGGTTTGTTTCTAGGGTGTTCTGGATGGTTGCTAGGCTGTTGCTTGGTGGTTGCTAGGGTGTTCTGGTTGGTTGGAGATTTACTTCTCATGATGTCATATCAGCCAGAAAAATATTTTACCTACTGAACATGTTTCTGGTCCAAAAATACTTGATCTTGAACTTTCCACACATACTCACAGACTATGTAATATAACATTCTGATGTTATATGACATAGTTTAATTTTTGACCTCCATGAACACTTTTATGGCCCACGGGTACTTGGATCTGTTGGTTAATATACCGAAAGATTTACATCTCATGATGTCATTTCAGCCAGACAAATATTTGACCTACTGAACATGTTTCTGGCCCAAAAGTACTTGATCTTGAACTTTCCAAACATACTCATAAACTCCAACAGATGCTTCTTAAGCCACAGAGAAGTCCATATCTGACATATTGAACTCATTTCTGGTCAAAGGTTTCTCAAAAAGTTTAAAACAATATAGACTTTTAGACTCCTTCTGATGTTATATTAGATATACATAGGTCAATTTTGACCTCCATGAACACATTTATGGCACATTTCCTGAAGAAAATGCGAAGTGGAGCTTGAAGCGGCAAATCTCAGCACCCGGTTGCTAGGGTGTTCTGGGAGGTTGCTACGGTGTTCTGGGTGGTTGGTAGGTTTTTTTTTAGGGTATTCTGGGTAGTTGCTATGGTGTTGCTATGCGGTTGCTAGGGTATTCTGGGTGGTTGCGAAGGTGTTCTGGGTGGTTGCTAGGGTGTTGCTATGTGGTTGCTAGGGTATTCTGGGTGGTTGTGAAGCTGTTCTGGGTGGTTGCTAGGGTGTTGCAAGGCGGTTGCTAGGGTATTCTGTGTGGTTGCGAAGGTGTTCTGGGTGGTTGCTGGGTTGTTCTGGTTTGTTTCTAGGGTGTTCTGGGTGGTTGCTATGCTGTTGGTTGGTGGTTGCTAGGGTGTTCTGGTTGGTTGGAGATTTATTTCTCATGATGTCATTTCAGCCAGAAAAATATTTTACCTACTAAACATGTTTCTGGCCCAAAAGTACTAGATCTTGAACTTTCCATACATATTCATAGACTATGTAATATAACATTTTGATGTTATATTACATAGGTCAATTTTTTACCTCCATGAATACTTTTATGGCCCACGGGTACTTGATCTGTGGGTTAATATACAGAGAGATTTACATCTCATGATGTCATTTCAGCCAGAGAAATATTTGACCTACTGAACATGTTTCTGGCCCAAAAGTTCTTGATCTTGAACTTTCCATACAGACTCATAGACTCCAATAGATGCTTCCTAAGAAGCCATAGAGAAGTCCATATCTGACCTATTGAACTCATTTCTGGTGAAAAGTTCCTCAAAATAGTTTAAAACAATATAAACTTATAGATTCCTTCTGATGTTATATTAACTATACATAGGTCAATTTTTGACCTCCAGGAACACATTTATGGTCCACGGGTACTTGATCTATGGGTGAGTATACCGAGAGATTTACATCTCATGATGTCATTTCAGCCAGACAAATATTTGACCTCCTTCTGATGTTATATAAGACATACATTGGTCAATTATATTAGATATACATAGGTCAATTTTTGACCTCCAGGAACACATTTATGTCCCACGGGTACTTGATATGTTGGTTAATATACCGATAGATTTACTTCTCGTGATCTCATTGAACTCATTTCTTGTCAAAGGTTCCTCAAAAAGTTTAAAACAATGTAAACTTTTAGACTTCTTCTGATGTTATATTAGATATACATAGATCAATTTTTGACCTCCATGAACACATTTGTGGCACATTTCCTGAAGAAAATGTGAAGTGGAGCTTGAAGCGGCAAATCTCAGCACCCGGTTGCTAGGGTGTTCTGGGAGGTTGCTACGGTGTTCTGGGTGGTTGGTAGTTTTTTTTTTAGGGTATTCTGGGTGGTTGCTATGGTGTTGCTATGCAGTTGCTAGGGTATTCTGGGTGGTTGCGAAGGTGTTCTGGGTGGTTGCTAGGGTGTTGCTATGTGGTTGCTAGGGTATTCTGGGTGGTTGTGAAGCTGTTCTGGGTGGTTGCTAGGGTGTTGCAAGGCGGTTGCTAGGGTATTCTGGGTGGTTGCGAAGGTGTTCTGGGTGGTTGCTGGGTTGTTCTGGTTTGTTTCTAGGGTGTTCTGGGTGGTTGCTATGCTGTTGGTTGGTGGTTGCTAGGGTGTTCTGGTTGGTTGGAGATTTATTTCTCATGATGTCATTTCAGCCAGAAAAATATTTTACCTACTAAACATGTTTCTGGCCCAAAAGTACTAGATCTTGAACTTTCCATACATATTCATAGACTATGTAATATAACATTCTGATGTTATATTACATAGGTAAATTTTTGACCTCCACGAATACTTTTATGGCCCACGGGTTCTTGATCTGTGGGTTAATATACAGAGAGATTTACATCTCATGATGTCATTTCAGCCAGAGAAATATTTGACCTACTGAACATGTTTCTGGCCCAAAAGTTCTTGATCTTGAACTTTCCATACAGACTCATAGACTCCAATAGATGCTTCCTAAGAAGCCATAGAGAAGTCCATATCTGACCTATTGAACTCATTTCTGGTGAAAAGTTCCTCAAAATAGTTTAAAACAATATAAACTTATAGATTTCTTCTGATGTTATATTAGCTATACATAGGTAAATTTTTGACCTCCAGGAACACATTTATAGCCCACGGGTACTTGATCTATGGGTGAGTATACCGAGAGATTTACTTCTCATGATGTAATTTCAGCCAGACAAATATTTGACCTCCTTCTGATGTTATATAAGACATACATTGGTCAATTATATTAGATATACATAGGTCAATTTTTGACCTCCAGGAACACATTTATGTCCCACGGGTACTTGATCTGTGGGTTAATATACCGATAGATTTACTTCTCGTGATCTCATTGAACTCATTTCTTGTCAAAGGTTCCTCAAAAAGTTTAAAACAATGTAAACTTTTAGACTTCTTCTGATGTTATATTAGATATACATAGATCAATTTTTGACCACCAGGAACACATTTATGGCACATTTCCAGAAGAAAATATGAAGTGGAGCTTGAAGCGGCAAATCTCACCACCCGGTTGCTAGGGTGTTCTGGGAGGTTGCTACGGTGTTCTGGGTGGTTTAGGTGTTTTTTTAGGGTATTCTGGGTGGTTGCTATGGTGTTGCTATGCAGTTGCTAGGGTATTCTGGGTGGTTGCGAAGGTGTTCTGGGTGGTTGCTAGGGTGTTGCTAGGCGGTTGCTGGGGTATTCTGGGTGGTTGCTATGGTGTTGCTATGTGGTTGCTAGGGTGTTGCTAGGCGATTGCTGGGGTGTTAATGGTGGTTGCTAGGGTGTTGCCAGATGGTTGCTGGGGTGTTCTGGTTTGTTTCTAGGGTGTGCTGGGTGGTTGCTAGGCTGTTGATTGGTGGTTGCTAGGGTGTTCTGGTTGGTTGGAGATTTACTTCTCATGATGTCATTTCAGCCAGAAAATTATTTTACCTACTGAACATGTTTCTGGTCCAAAAATACTTAATCTTGAACTTTCCACACATACTCACAGACTATGTAATATAACATTCTGATGTTATATTACATAGGTCAATTTTTGACCTCCATGAACACTTTTATGGCCCACGGGTACTTGGATCTGTTGGTTAATATACCAAGAGATTTACATCTCATGATGTCATTTCAGCCAGACAAATATTTGACCTACTGAACATGTTTCTGGCCCAAAAGTACTTGATCTTGAACTTTCCAAACATACTCATAAACTCCAACAGATGCTTCCTAAGCCACAGAGAAGTCCATATCTGACATATTGAACTCATTTCTGGTCAAAGGTTTCTCAAAAAGTTTAAAACAATATAGACTTTTAGACTCCTTCTGATGTTATATTAGATATACATAGGTCAATTTTGACCTCCATGAACACATTTATGGCACATTTCCTGAAGAAAATGTGAAGTGTCGCTTGAAGCGGCAAATCTCAGCACCCGGTTGCTAGGGTGTTCTGGGAGGTTGCTACGGTGTTCTGGGTGGTTGCTAGGTGTTTTTTTAGGGTATTCTGGGTGGTTGCTATGGTGTTGCTATGCGGTTGTTAGGGTATTCTGGGTGGTTGCGAAGGTGTTCTGGGTGGTTGCTAGGGTGTTGCTAGGCGGTTGCTGGGGTGTTAATGGTGGTTGCTAGGGTGTTGCCAGATGGTTGCTAGGGTG
This sequence comes from Pimephales promelas, assembly GCF_988280905.1. NCBI lineage: Eukaryota > Metazoa > Chordata > Actinopteri > Cypriniformes > Leuciscidae > Pimephales > Pimephales promelas. Next base: position 10,111,665 of record NC_142775.1, on the reverse strand, counting down.
TTCTGGTTTGTTTATAGGGTGTTCTGGATGGTTGCTAGGCTGTTGCTTGGTGGTTGCTAGGGTGTTCTGGGAGGTTGCTACGGTGTTCTGGGTGGTTGCTAGGTGTTTTTTTAGGGTATTCTGGGTGGTTGCTATGGTGTTGCTATGTGGTTGCTAGGGTATTCTGGGTGGTTGCGAAGGTGTTCTGGGTGGTTGCTAGGGTGTTGCTAGGCGGTTGCTGGGGTATTCTGGGTGGTTGCTATGGTGTTGCTATGTGGTTGCTAGGGTGTTGCTAGGCGATTGCTGGGGTGTTAATGGTGGTTGCTAGGGTGTTGCCAGATGGTTGCTAGGGTGTTCTGGTTTGTTTATAGGGTGTTCTGGATGGTTGCTAGGCTGTTGATTGGTGGTTGCTAGGGTGTTCTGGTTGGTTGGAGATTTACTTCTCATGATGTCATTTCAGCCAGAAAATTATTTTACCTACTGAACATGTTTCTGGTCCAAAAATACTTAATCTTGAACTTTTCACACATACTCACAGACTATGTAATATAACATTCTGATGTTATATTACATAGGTCAATTTTTGACCTCCATGAACACTTTTATGGCCCACGGGTACTTGGATCTGTTGGTTAATATACCAAGAGATTTACATCTCATGATGTCATTTCAGCCAGACAAATATTTGACCTACTGAACATGTTTCTTGCCCAAAAGTACTTGATCTTGAACTTTCCAAACATACTCATAGACTCCAACAGATGATTCCTAAGCCACAGAGAAGTCCATATCTGACATATTGAACTCATTTCGGGTCAAAGGTTTCTCAAAAAGTTTAAAACAATATAGACTTTTAGACTCCTTCTGATGTTATATTAGATATACATAGGTAAAATTTGACCTCCATGAACACATTTATGGCACATTTCCTGAAGAAAATGTGAAGTGGAGCTTGAAGCGGCAAATCTCAGCACCCGGTTGCTAGGGTGTTCTGGGAGGTTGCTACGGTGTTCTGGGTGGTTGGTAGGTTTTTTTTTAGGGTATTCTGGGTGGTTGCTAAGGTGTTGCTATGCGGTTGCTATGGTATTCTGGGTGGTTGCGAAGGTGTTCTGGGTGGTTGCTAGGGTTTTGCTATGTGGTTGCTAGGGTATTCTGGGTGGTTGCGAAGCTGTTCGGGGTGGTTGCTAGGGTGTTGCTAGGCGGTTGCTAGGGTATTCTGGGTGGTTGCGAAGGTGTTCTGGGTGGTTGCTGGGTTGTTTTGGTTTGTTTCTAGGGTGTTCTGGGTGGTTGCTATGCTGTTGCTTGGTGGTTGCTAGGGTGTTCTGGTTGGTTGGAGATTTATTTCTCATGATGTCATTTCAGCCAGAAAAATATTTTACCTACTAAACATGTTTCTGGCCCAAAAGTACTAGATCTTGAACTTTCCATACATATTCATAGACTATGTAATATAACATTCTGATGTTATATTACATAGGTCAATTTTTGACCTCCATGAATACTTTTATGGCCCACAGGTACTTGATCTGTGGGTTAATATACAAAGAGATTTACATCTCATGATGTCATTTCAGCCAGACAAATATTTGACCTACTGAACATGTTTCTGGGCCAAAAGTTCTTGATCTTGAACTTTCCAAACATACTCATAAACTCCAACAGATGCTTCTTAAGCCACAGAGAAGTCCATATCTGACCTATTGAACTCATTTCTGGTGAAAAGTTCCTCAAAATAGTTTAAAACAATATAAACTTATAGATTCCTTCTGATGTTATATTAGCTATACATAGGTCAATTTTTGACCTCCAGGAACACATTTATGGCCCACGGGTACTTGATCTATGGGTGAGTATACCGAGAGATTTACTTCTAATGATGTAATTTCAGCCAGACAAATATTTGACCTCCTTCTGATGTTATATAAGATATACATTGGTCAATTATATTAGATATACATAGGTCAATTGTTGACCTCCAGGAACACATTTATGTCCCACGGGTACTTGATCTGTGAGTTAATATACCGATAGATTTACTTCTCGTGATGTCATTGAACTCATTTCTGGTCAAAGGTTCCTCAAAAAGTTTAAAACAATGTAAACTTTTAGACTTCTTCTGATGTTAGATTAGATATACATAGATACATTTTTGACCACCAGGAACACATTTATGGCACATTTCCAGAAGAAAATGTGAAGTTGAGCCTGAAGTGGCAAATCTCACCACCCGGTTACTAGGGTGTTCTGTGTGGTTGCTAGGTGGTTGTTAGGGTATTCTGGGTGGTTGCTATGGTGTTTTTATGTGGTTGCTAGGTGCTAATGTTGCTAGGCGGTTGCCAGATTGTTCTGGATGGTTGCTAGGGTGTTGCTAGGTGGTTGCTGGGGTGTTCTTGTTTGTTGGTGTTGGTTGCTGGGTGGTTGCTAGGGTGTTTTAGGTAGTTACTATGGTATTCTGGGTTGTTGCTGTGGTGTTACCAGGTGGTTGGTAGTGTTTACATATGGTTACTAAAGAGTTTCTGTAATGTTTTTGGGCATGATTTAGCTCTTAACTAATAAATTCTTTTGTAATATAATGTAATATGATATAAACTAATCAATATGTTTATATTGTTTGAAACCTTTTGAGGACCCTTTTACCATAACAATATAAACTTCTAGAGTCCATCTGATGTTGTATTAGCTATACATGGGTCAATTTTTGACCTATGTAACACATTTATGGCACATTTCCAGAAGAAAATGTGAAGTACTGCTTGCAGTGGCAAATCTCACCACCCGGTTGCTAGGGTGTTCCCGGTGGTTGCTACAGTGTTCTGGGTGGTTGCTAGGTGGTTGTTAGGGTATTCCGGGTGGTTGCTAGGGTGTTGCTAGGGTGTTCTGGGTGGTTACTAGGGTGTTGCTAGGTGGTTGCTAGGGTGTTCTTGGTGGTTACTTGGGTTTTGCTAGGGTTGGTTGCTTGCTAGGGTGTTGCTAAGGTGTTCTGGGTGGTTGCTAGGCGGTTGCTAAAGTGTTGCTAAGGTGTTCTGGGTGGTTGCTAGGGTGATTTAGGTGGTTACTATGGTAGTCTGTGTGGTTCCTATGGTGTTTCTAGGTGGTTGGTAGTGTCCAAATTACTATAGAGTTTTTATAATGTTTTTGGCAATTGATTTATATATCATCAAAAGGAGCCCATAAGTTTTTCAGAAATAATTTCAATAGGTCAGATGTGGACAATTCTATATGGCCTAGGAACCATCAAAAGGAGTCTATGAGTATGTAGAAAGTTCAAGATCAAGTACACATGGGCAAGAAATACAGTCTGTAGGTCAAATATCTGTCTGGCTAAAATAACATGATAAGAGGTCATTCTGTATAGTATCCTGATTTTTAAAGAACACCTTAGCCAGAAATATGTTCAGTAGTTAAAATAAGGATTCTTGTATGGCTTCAGTAACATCAAAAGGAGTTAATGAGTATGTTTAGAATGTTCAAGATCAAGTACTCGTGGGCCAGAACTATATTCAGTAGGTCAAAAAGGAACCTATCTATAGCTCATGTAATATCAGAAGGAGTCTAAAAGTTTTTCTTGTTTAAAAACTTTTGAGGACCCTTTGACCAGACATGAGTTAAATACTTAAGATATGGACGTTCTATATGCCTTAAGAAGCATCAAAAGGAGTCTATGAGAAATTATACAAAAAGTTCGAGACCTAGTACTCGTCGGCAAGGACTATGTTTGTGGGTCAATGAGGAACCTCTAGGCCTAGAAAGCAGTCTAAGAAGTAGCATAAGAAGTAGTCTATTTTTTATGTATAGAAAGTTCAATATCAGGTACTCGTGGGACAGATATATGTTCAGTATATGTTCAAATATCTTCCTGCTCATAAAACATCATAAGTAGTAAATATCAATGTATAGTAACCTAATGATATAGTAACCTATGTTCAGTAGGTCAAATAGGAACCTTTGTATAGCTTATATATCATCAAAAGGTGTCTAATAAGCTTATATTGCTTAAAAACTTTTGAGGTCCCTTTTACCAGAAATGAGTTAAATACTTAAGATATGGACGTTCTATATGCCTTAAGAAGCATCAAAAGGAGTCTATGAGAATTTATACAAAAAGTTCGAGACCTAGTACTCGTCGGCAAGGACTATGTTTGTGGGTCAATGAGGAACCTCTAGGCCTAGAAAGCAGTCTAAGAAGTAGCATAAGAAGTAGTCTATTTTTTATGTATAGAAAGTTCAATATCAGGTACTCGTGGGACAGATATATGTTCAGTATATGTTCAAATATCTTCCTGCTCATAAAACATCATAAGTAGTAAATATCAATGTATAGTAACCTAATGATATAGTAACCTATGTTCAGTAGGTCAAATAGGAACCTTTGTATAGCTTATATATCATCAAAAGGTGTCTAAGAAGCTTATATTGCTTAAAAACTTTTGAGGTCCCTTTTACCAGAAATGAGTTAAATACTTAAGATATGGACGTTCTATATGCCTTAAGAAGCATCAAAAGGAGTCTATGAGAATTTATACAAAAAGTTCGAGACCTAGTACTCGTCGGCAAGGACTATGTTTGTGGGTCAATGAGGAACCTCTAGGCCTAGAAAGCAGTCTAAGAAGTAGCATAAGTAGTAGTCTATTTTTTATGTATAGAAAGTTCAATATCAGGTACTCGTGGGACAGATATATGTTCAGTATATGTTCAAATATCTTCCTGCTCATAAAACATCATAAGTAGTAAATATCAATGTATAGTAACCTAATGATATAGTAACCTATGTTCAGTAGGTCAAATAGGAACCTTTGTATAGCTTATATATCATCAAAAGGTGTCTAATAAGCTTATATTGCTTAAAAACTTTTGAGGTCCCTTTTACCAGAAATGAGTTCAATAGCTATACTATGCACTGTAAAGCTCATGTGTTGTTTTCTCGTCTGTGCACAAATAAATTAGTTTGTAAAATAGAAATGCATGCAAAATCACGTTATATCTTTTCATTGCAACGAGGAACAAGTTAGATATGTCATGCAATGCGACGAAACATCTCAGGTGTTTTCTTTTCATTGCACAGAGGTTAGTTATAGCGTGCATATGCATAACGAGGAACAAGTTAGATATGTCATGCAATGCACTGAAACCCATGTTAGGTGTTTTCTTTTTACTGCAGAGAGGTTTTTGCGTGGATATGCATAACGAGAAACAAGTTATATCTATCATGCAATGCAATGAAACACATCTTGGATGTTTTCTTTATATTGCACAGAGGTTAGTTATTACGTGCATAACGAGGAACAAATTAGATATGTCAGGCAATGCACTGAAACCCATGTTAGGTGTTTTCTTTTCACTGCAGAGAGGTTACTTATTTGCGTGCATATGCATAACGAGAAACAAGTTATATCTATCATGCAATGCAATGAAACACATCTTAGGTGTTTTCTTTTATTACACAGAGGTTAGTTATTACGTGCATATGCATTACGAGGAACAAATTAGATATGTCATGCAATGCACTGAAACCCATGTTAGGTGTTTTCTTTTCATTGCAGAGAGGTTAGCTATTTGCGTGCATATGCATAACGAGAAACAAGTTATATCTATCTTGCAATGCAATGAAACACATCTTAGATGTTTTCTTTTCATTGCACAGAGGATAGTTATTGCGTGCATATAAATAACGAGGAACAAGTTAGATATGTCATGCAATGCAATGAAACACATCTTAGGTATTTTCTTTTCATTGCACAGAGGTTAGTTATTCCGTGCATATGAATAACGAGTAACAAATTAGATATGTCATGTAATGCACTGAAACACATCTTAGGTGTTTTCTTTTCACTGAACAGAGCGAGTTATTGCGTGCATATGCATTACGAGAAACAAGTTAGATCTGTCATGCAATGCACTGAAACACATCTTAGGTGTTTTCTTTTCACTGCACAGAGCGAGTTATTGCGTGTATATGCATAACGAGAAACAAGTTAGATCTGTCATGCAATGCATTGAAACACATCTTAGTTGTTTTCTTTTCATTGCACAGAGGTTAGTTATTGCGTGCATACATAACGAGGAACAAGTTAGATTAGGTCATGCAATGCATTGAAACACATCTTAGTTGTTTTCTTTTCATTGCACAGAGGTTATTGCGTGCATATGCATTACGAGGAACAAGTTAGATATGTCATGTAATGCACTGAAACACATCTTAGGTGTTTTCTTTTCACTGCACATAGCGAGTTATTGCGTGCATATGCATAACGAGAAACAAGTTAGATCTGTCATGTAATGCACTGAAACACATCTTAGGTGTTTTCTTTTCACTGCACAGAGCGAGTTATTGCGTGCATATGCATAACGAAAAACAAGTTAGATCTGTCATGCAATGCACTGAAACACATCTTAGGTGTTTTCTTTTCACTGCACAGAGGTTAGTTATTGCGTGCATATGCATAACGAGGAACAAGTTAGATAGGTCATGCAATGCGATGAAACACATCTTAGGTGTTTTCTTTTCATTGCACAGAGGATAGTTATTGCATGCATACATAACGAGGAACAAGTTAGATAGGTCATGCAATGCATTGAAACACATCTTAGTTGTTTTCGTTTCACTGCATAGAGCGAGTTATTGCGTGCATATGCATAACGAGAAACAAGTTAGATCTGTCATGCAATGCACTGAAACACATCTTAGGTGTTTTCTTTTCACTGCACAGAGCGAGTTATTGCGTGTATATGCATAACGAGAAACAAGTTAGATATGTCATGCAATGCACTGAAACACATCTTAGGTGTTTTCTTTTCACTGCACAGAGGTTAGTTATTGCGTGCATATGCATAACGAGGAACAAGTTAGATAGGTCATGCAATGCGATGAAACACATCTTAGGTGTTTTCTTTTCATTGCACAGAGGATAGTTATTGCATGCATACATAACGAGGAACAAGTTAGATAGGTCATGCAATGCATTGAAACACATCTTAGTTGTTTTCGTTTCACTGCATAGAGCGAGTTATTGCGTGCATATGCATAACGAGAAACAAGTTAGATCTGTCATGCAATGCACTGAAACACATCTTAGGTGTTTTCTTTTCACTGCACAGAGCGAGTTATTGCGTGTATATGCATAACGAGAAACAAGTTAGATCTGTCATGCAATGCACTGAAACACATCTTAGGTGTTTTCTTTTCACTGCACAGAGGTTAGTTATTGCGTGCATATGCATAACGAGGAACAAGTTAGATATTTCATGTAATGCGATGAAACACATCTTAGGTGTTTTCTTTTCACTGCACAGAGGTTAGTTATTGCGTGCATATGCATAACGAGGAACAAGTTAGATATGTCATGCAATGCAATAAAACACATCTTAGGTGTCTTCTTTTCATTGGACAGAGGTTAGTTATCGTGTGCATGTGCAATGCAATCCTAAAGCACAAGCATTGCAAATCTCTCCGTTGCACAAGGAACAAGTTAGTGTGTGCATTGTAAAGCGATGGCTCTTTTGATGTTTTCTCGTCAAAACAGAAATTAATCAGTTGTAGAATGGAAATGCATGGAAAAGCACGCGTGTTTTATCTTTTCTTTTCATTGCAAAGAAAAATAAGTTAGAAATGTAAGAATTGCAATGAAACAACACACGTTATCCAGTCAAAGCAGAAGGAAGGGTTTAGTTCTTGAATGCAATAAAGTGCATATTACATATATGGTATTTTTGATGCACAAAGTTTTTCATGCACAATCCACATCTCTTCATTGCACAAAGCAATGAGTGTTGTTTTATTGCAATGCATAAAATATCGAACTTGTTCCTCATTGCAATCAAAAGAAAATGTATGCATGTGCTTTCGCATGCATTTCTATTTTACAAACTAGATTGTTTGTGCACAGACAAGAAAACATCACGTTATGCCTTTTCATTGCAACGAAAAACAAGTTAGATTGTTATGCAATCCAATGAAACTAGATATTAGGTGTTTTCTTTTCATTGCACAGAGAAACATGTTAGTTATTGCGTGCATATTCTTTAATGCACAACGTTAGACGTTAGATGTGTTTTCGTTGAACAACGGAATGAGTTAGATATTGAATGCGTTCCTCTGTTGCACAAAGGAACGAGTAAGTTATTGCATTGCACGACCGCTCAAGTGATGTTTTTTCGTCAGTGCGCAAAAGAATTAGTAGTAGAATCCATGCGAAAGAGTCAAAGGGTCCTCAAAGGTTTTAATAAATATTAACTTATTGACTTTTGATGATTTGTAAGCTATAGATAGGTTCCTTTTTGTCCTAGTGAACATATTTCTGGCTCACGGGTACTTGATTCTAAGCCATAGAGAAGTCCATATTTGACCTATTGTACTAATTTCTGGTCTATGTTTGATCAAATGTTTTTAAATAATATCAACTGATAGACTCAATCTGATGTTATACACATAGGTTCCTTTTTGACCTACTGAACATATTTCTGGCCCAAAAGTACTTGATCTTGAACTTTCCATACATACTCATAGACTCCAACAGATGCTTCCTAAGCCATAGAGAAGTCCATATCTGACCTATTGAACTCATTTCTGGTCAAAGGATCCTCAAAAGGTTTTAAACAATATAAACTTATAGACTCCTGATGTTACATTAGCTATACATAGGTCAATTTTTGACCTTCAGAAACACATTTATGGTCCACGGGTATTTGATGTTTGGGTTAATGTACCGAGAGCTTTGCTTCTCATGATGTAATTTCAGCCATAAATATATTTGACCTACTGAACATATATCTGGCCCAAAAGTACTTGACCTTGTACTTTCCATTCATACTTATAGACTCCAACAGATGCTTCCTAAGCCATAGAGAGTCCATATCTGACATATTGAACTAATTTCTGGTCAAAGATTTCTCAAAAGTTTAAAACAATATAAACTTTTAGACTCCTTCTGATGTTATATTAGATATACATAGGTCAATTTTGACCTCCATGAACAAATTTATGGCACATTTCCAGAAGAAAATGTGAAGTGGAGCTTGAAGCGGCAAATCTCAGCACCCGGTTGCTAGGGTGTTCTGGGTGGTTGCTATGGCGTTGCTATGCGGTTGTTAGGGTATTCTGGGTGATTGCGAAGGTGTTCTGGGTGGTTGCTAGGGTGTTGCTAGGCGGTTGCTGGGGTGTTAATGGTGGTTGCTAGGGTGTTGCCAGATGGTTGCTTGGGTGTTCTGGTTTGTTTCTAGGGTGTTCTGGATGGTTGCTAGGCTGTTGCTTGGTGGTTGCTAGGGTGTTCTGGTTGGTTGGAGATTTACTTCTCATGATGTCATATCAGCCAGAAAAATATTTTACCTACTGAACATGTTTCTGGTCCAAAAATACTTGATCTTGAACTTTCCACACATACTCACAGACTATGTAATATAACATTCTGATGTTATATGACATAGTTTAATTTTTGACCTCCATGAACACTTTTATGGCCCACGGGTACTTGGATCTGTTGGTTAATATACCGAAAGATTTACATCTCATGATGTCATTTCAGCCAGACAAATATTTGACCTACTGAACATGTTTCTGGCCCAAAAGTACTTGATCTTGAACTTTCCAAACATACTCATAAACTCCAACAGATGCTTCTTAAGCCACAGAGAAGTCCATATCTGACATATTGAACTCATTTCTGGTCAAAGGTTTCTCAAAAAGTTTAAAACAATATAGACTTTTAGACTCCTTCTGATGTTATATTAGATATACATAGGTCAATTTTGACCTCCATGAACACATTTATGGCACATTTCCTGAAGAAAATGTGAAGTGGAGCTTGAAGCGGCAAATCTCAGCACCCGGTTGCTAGGGTGTTCTGGGAGGTTGCTACGGTGTTCTGGGTGGTTGGTAGGTTTTTTTTTAGGGTATTCTGGGTAGTTGCTATGGTGTTGCTATGCGGTTGCTAGGGTATTCTGGGTGGTTGCGAAGGTGTTCTGGGTGGTTGCTAGGGTGTTGCTATGTGGTTGCTAGGGTATTCTGGGTGGTTGTGAAGCTGTTCTGGGTGGTTGCTAGGGTGTTGCAAGGCGGTTGCTAGGGTATTCTGTGTGGTTGCGAAGGTGTTCTGGGTGGTTGCTGGGTTGTTCTGGTTTGTTTCTAGGGTGTTCTGGGTGGTTGCTATGCTGTTGGTTGGTGGTTGCTAGGGTGTTCTGGTTGGTTGGAGATTTATTTCTCATGATGTCATTTCAGCCAGAAAAATATTTTACCTACTAAACATGTTTCTGGCCCAAAAGTACTAGATCTTGAACTTTCCATACATATTCATAGACTATGTAATATAACATTTTGATGTTATATTACATAGGTCAATTTTTTACCTCCATGAATACTTTTATGGCCCACGGGTACTTGATCTGTGGGTTAATATACAGAGAGATTTACATCTCATGATGTCATTTCAGCCAGAGAAATATTTGACCTACTGAACATGTTTCTGGCCCAAAAGTTCTTGATCTTGAACTTTCCATACAGACTCATAGACTCCAATAGATGCTTCCTAAGAAGCCATAGAGAAGTCCATATCTGACCTATTGAACTCATTTCTGGTGAAAAGTTCCTCAAAATAGTTTAAAACAATATAAACTTATAGATTCCTTCTGATGTTATATTAACTATACATAGGTCAATTTTTGACCTCCAGGAACACATTTATGGTCCACGGGTACTTGATCTATGGGTGAGTATACCGAGAGATTTACTTCTCATGATGTAATTTCAGCCAGACAAATATTTGACCTCCTTCTGATGTTATATAAGACATACATTGGTCAATTATATTAGATATACATAGGTCAATTTTTGACCTCCAGGAACACATTTATGTCCCACGGGTACTTGATATGTTGGTTAATATACCGATAGATTTACTTCTCGTGATCTCATTGAACTCATTTCTTGTCAAAGGTTCCTCAAAAAGTTTAAAACAATGTAAACTTTTAGACTTCTTCTGATGTTATATTAGATATACATAGATCAATTTTTGACCTCCATGAACACATTTGTGGCACATTTCCTGAAGAAAATGTGAAGTGGAGCTTGAAGCGGCAAATCTCAGCACCCGGTTGCTAGGGTGTTCTGGGAGGTTGCTACGGTGTTCTGGGTGGTTGGTAGTTTTTTTTTTAGGGTATTCTGGGTGGTTGCTATGGTGTTGCTATGCAGTTGCTAGGGTATTCTGGGTGGTTGCGAAGGTGTTCTGGGTGGTTGCTAGGGTGTTGCTATGTGGTTGCTAGGGTATTCTGGGTGGTTGTGAAGCTGTTCTGGGTGGTTGCTAGGGTGTTGCAAGGCGGTTGCTAGGGTATTCTGGGTGGTTGCGAAGGTGTTCTGGGTGGTTGCTGGGTTGTTCTGGTTTGTTTCTAGGGTGTTCTGGGTGGTTGCTATGCTGTTGGTTGGTGGTTGCTAGGGTGTTCTGGTTGGTTGGAGATTTATTTCTCATGATGTCATTTCAGCCAGAAAAATATTTTACCTACTAAACATGTTTCTGGCCCAAAAGTACTAGATCTTGAACTTTCCATACATATTCATAGACTATGTAATATAACATTCTGATGTTATATTACATAGGTCAATTTTTGACCTCCACGAATACTTTTATGGCCCACGGGTACTTGATCTGTGGGTTAATATACAGAGAGATTTACATCTCATGATGTCATTTCAGCCAGAGAAATATTTGACCTACTGAACATGTTTCTGGCCCAAAAGTTCTTGATCTTGAACTTTCCATACAGACTCATAGACTCCAATAGATGCTTCCTAAGAAGCCATAGAGAAGTCCATATCTGACCTATTGAACTCATTTCTGGTGAAAAGTTCCTCAAAATAGTTTAAAACAATATAAACTTATAGATTTCTTCTGATGTTATATTAGCTATACATAGGTAAATTTCTGACCTCCAGGAACACATTTATAGCCCACGGGTACTTGATCTATGGGTGAGTATACCGAGAGATTTACTTCTCATGATATAATTTCAGCCAGACAAATATTTGACCTCCTTCTGATGTTATATAAGACATACATTGGTCAATTATATTAGATATACATAGGTCAATTTTTGACCTCCAGGAACACATTTATGTCCCACGGGTACTTGATCTGTGGGTTAATATACCGATAGATTTACTTCTCGTGATCTCATTGAACTCATTTCTTGTCAAAGGTTCCTCAAAATGTTTAAAACAATGTAAACTTTTAGACTTCTTCTGATGTTATATTAGATATACATAGATCAATTTTTGACCACCAGGAACACATTTATGGCACATTTCCAGAAGAAAATATGAAGTGGAGCTTGAAGCGGCAAATCTCACCACCCGGTTGCTAGGGTGTTCTGGGAGGTTGCTACGGTGTTCTGGGTGGTTGCTAGGTGTTTTTTTAGGGTATTCTGGGTGGTTGCTATGGTGTTGCTATGCAGTTGCTAGGGTATTCTGGGTGGTTGCGAAGGTGTTCTGGGTGGTTGATAGGGTGTTGCTAGGCGGTTGCTGGGGTATTCTGGGTGGTTGCTATGGTGTTGCTATGTGGTTGCTAGGGTGTTGCTAGGCGATTGCTGGGGTGTTAATGGTGGTTGCTAGGGTGTTGCCAGATGGTTGCTGGGGTGTTCTGGTTTGTTTCTAGGGTGTGCTGGGTGGTTGCTAGGCTGTTGATTGGTGGTTGCTAGGGTGTTCTGGTTGGTTGGAGATTTACTTCTCATGATGTCATTTCAGCCAGAAAATTATTTTACCTACTGAACATGTTTCTGATCCAAAAATACTTAATCTTGAACTTTCCACACATACTCACTGACTATGTAATATAACATTCTGATGTTATATTACATAGGTCAATTTTTGACCTCCATGAACACTTTTATGGCCCACGGGTACTTGGATCTGTTGGTTAATATACCAAGAGATTTACATCTCATGATGTCATTTCAGCCAGACAAATATTTGACCTACTGAACATGTTTCTGGCCCAAAAGTACTTGATCTTGAACTTTCCAAACATACTCATAAACTCCAACAGATGCTTCCTAAGCCACAGAGAAGTCCATATCTGACATATTGAACTCATTTCTGGTCAAAGGTTTCTCAAAAAGTTTAAAACAATATAGACTTTTAGACTCCTTCTGATGTTATATTAGATATACATAGGTCAATTTTGACCTCCATGAACACATTTATGGCACATTTCCTGAAGAAAATGTGAAGTGTCGCTTGAAGCGGCAAATCTCAGCACCCGGTTGCTAGGGTGTTCTGGGAGGTTGCTACGGTGTTCTGGGTGGTTGCTAGGTGTTTTTTTAGGGTATTCTGGGTGGTTGCTATGGTGTTGCTATGCGGTTGTTAGGGTATTCTGGGTGGTTGCGAAGGTGTTCTGGGTGGTTGCTAGGGTGTTGCTAGGCGGTTGCTGGGGTGTTAATGGTGGTTGCTAGGGTGTTGCCAGATGGTTGCTAGGGTGTTCTGGTTTGTTTATAGGGTGTTCTGGATGGTTGCTAGGCTGTTGCTTGGTGGTTGCTAGGGTGTTCTGGGAGGTTGCTACGGTGTTCTGGGTGGTTGCTAGGTGTTTTTTTAGGGTATTCTGGGTGGTTGCTATGGTGTTGCTATGTGGTTGCTAGGGTATTCTGGGTGGTTGCGAAGGTGTTCTGGGTGGTTGCTAGGGTGTTGCTAGGCGGTTGCTGGGGTATTCTGGGTGGTTGCTATGGTGTTGCTATGTGGTTGCTAGGGTGTTGCTAGGCGATTGCTGGGGTGTTAATGGTGGTTGCTAGGGTGTTGCCAGATGGTTGCTAGGGTGTTCTGGTTTGTTTATAGGGTGTTCTGGATGGTTGCTAGGCTGTTGATTGGTGGTTGCTAGGGTGTTCTGGTTGGTTGGAGATTTACTTCTCATGATGTCATTTCAGCCAGAAAATTATTTTACCTACTGAACATGTTTCTGGTCCAAAAATACTTAATCTTGAACTTTTCACACATACTCACAGACTATGTAATATAACATTCTGATGTTATATTACATAGGTCAATTTTTGACCTCCATGAACACTTTTATGGCCCACGGGTACTTGGATCTGTTGGTTAATATACCAAGAGATTTACATCTCATGATGTCATTTCAGCCAGACAAATATTTGACCTACTGAACATGTTTCTTGCCCAAAAGTACTTGATCTTGAACTTTCCAAACATACTCATAGACTCCAACAGATGATTCCTAAGCCACAGAGAAGTCCATATCTGACATATTGAACTCATTTCGGGTCAAAGGTTTCTCAAAAAGTTTAAAACAATATAGACTTTTAGACTCCTTCTGATGTTATATTAGATATACATAGGTAAAATTTGACCTCCATGAACACATTTATGGCACATTTCCTGAAGAAAATGTGAAGTGGAGCTTGAAGCGGCAAATCTCAGCACCCGGTTGCTAGGGTGTTCTGGGAGGTTGCTACGGTGTTCTGGGTGGTTGGTAGGTTTTTTTTTAGGGTATTCTGGGTGGTTGCTAAGGTGTTGCTATGCGGTTGCTATGGTATTCTGGGTGGTTGCGAAGGTGTTCTGGGTGGTTGCTAGGGTTTTGCTATGTGGTTGCTAGGGTATTCTGGGTGGTTGCGAAGCTGTTCGGGGTGGTTGCTAGGGTGTTGCTAGGCGGTTGCTAGGGTATTCTGGGTGGTTGCGAAGGTGTTCTGGGTGGTTGCTGGGTTGTTTTGGTTTGTTTCTAGGGTGTTCTGGGTGGTTGCTATGCTGTTACTTGGTGGTTGCTAGGGTGTTCTGGTTGGTTGGAGATTTATTTCTCATGATGTCATTTCAGCCAGAAAAATATTTTACCTACTAAACATGTTTCTGGCCCAAAAGTACTAGATCTTGAACTTTCCATACATATTCATAGACTATGTAATATAACATTCTGATGTTATATTACATAGGTCAATTTTTGACCTCCATGAATACTTTTATGGCCCACAGGTACTTGATCTGTGGGTTAATATACAAAGAGATTTACATCTCATGATGTCATTTCAGCCAGACAAATATTTGACCTACTGAACATGTTTCTGGGCCAAAAGTTCTTGATCTTGAACTTTCCAAACATACTCATAAACTCCAACAGATGCTTCTTAAGCCACAGAGAAGTCCATATCTGACCTATTGAACTCATTTCTGGTGAAAAGTTCCTCAAAATAGTTTAAAACAATATAAACTTATAGATTCCTTCTGATGTTATATTAGCTATACATAGGTCAATTTTTGACCTCCAGGAACACATTTATGGCCCACGGGTACTTGATCTATGGGTGAGTATACCGAGAGATTTACTTCTAATGATGTAATTTCAGCCAGACAAATATTTGACCTCCTTCTGATGTTATATAAGATATACATTGGTCAATTATATTAGATATACATAGGTCAATTGTTGACCTCCAGGAACACATTTATGTCCCACGGGTACTTGATCTGTGAGTTAATATACCGATAGATTTACTTCTCGTGATGTCATTGAACTCATTTCTGGTCAAAGGTTCCTCAAAAAGTTTAAAACAATGTAAACTTTTAGACTTCTTCTGATGTTAGATTAGATATACATAGATACATTTTTGACCACCAGGAACACATTTATGGCACATTTCCAGAAGAAAATGTGAAGTTGAGCCTGAAGTGGCAAATCTCACCACCCGGTTACTAGGGTGTTCTGTGTGGTTGCTAGGTGGTTGTTAGGGTATTCTGGGTGGTTGCTATGGTGTTTTTATGTGGTTGCTAGGTGCTAATGTTGCTAGGCGGTTGCCAGATTGTTCTGGATGGTTGCTAGGGTGTTGCTAGGTGGTTGCTGGGGTGTTCTTGTTTGTTGGTGTTGGTTGCTGGGTGGTTGCTAGGGTGTTTTAGGTCGTTACTATGGTATTCTGGGTTGTTGCTATGGTGTTACCAGGTGGTTGGTAGTGTTTACATATGGTTACTAAAGAGTTTCTGTAATGTTTTTGGGCATGATTTAGCTCTTAACTAATAAATTCTTTTGTAATATAATGTAATATGATATAAACTAATCAATATGTTTATATTGTTTGAAACCTTTTGAGGACCCTTTTACCATAACAATATAAACTTCTAGAGTCCATCTGATGTTGTATTAGCTATACATGGGTCAATTTTTGACCTATGTAACACATTTATGGCACATTTCCAGAAGAAAATGTGAAGTACTGCTTGCAGTGGCAAATCTCACCACCCGGTTGCTAGGGTGTTCCCGGTGGTTGCTACAGTGTTCTGGGTGGTTGCTAGGTGGTTGTTAGGGTATTCCGGGTGGTTGCTAGGGTGTTGCTAGGGTGTTCTGGGTGGTTACTAGGGTGTTGCTAGGTGGTTGCTAGGGTGTTCTTGGTGGTTACTTGGGTTTTGCTAGGGTTGGTTGCTTGCTAGGGTGTTGCTAAGGTGTTCTGGGTGGTTGCTAGGCGGTTGCTAAAGTGTTGCTAAGGTGTTCTGGGTGGTTGCTAGGGTGATTTAGGTGGTTACTATGGTAGTCTGTGTGGTTCCTATGGTGTTTCTAGGTGGTTGGTAGTGTCCAAATTACTATAGAGTTTTTATAATGTTTTTGGCAATTGATTTATATATCATCAAAAGGAGCCCATAAGTTTTTCAGAAATAATTTCAATAGGTCAGATGTGGACAATTCTATATGGCCTAGGAACCATCAAAAGGAGTCTATGAGTATGTAGAAAGTTCAAGATCAAGTACACATGGGCAAGAAATACAGTCTGTAGGTCAAATATCTGTCTGGCTAAAATAACATGATAAGAGGTCATTCTGTATAGTATCCTGATTTTTAAAGAACACCTTAGCCAGAAATATGTTCAGTAGTTAAAATAAGGATTCTTGTATGGCTTCAGTAACATCAAAAGGAGTTAATGAGTATGTTTAGAATGTTCAAGATCAAGTACTCGTGGGCCAGAACTATATTCAGTAGGTCAAAAAGGAACCTATCTATAGCTCATGTAATATCAGAAGGAGTCTAAAAGTTTTTCTTGTTTAAAAACTTTTGAGGACCCTTTGACCAGACATGAGTTAAATACTTAAGATATGGACGTTCTATATGCCTTAAGAAGCATCAAAAGGAGTCTATGAGAATTTATACAAAAAGTTCGAGACCTAGTACTCGTCGGCAAGGACTATGTTTGTGGGTCAATGAGGAACCTCTAGGCCTAGAAAGCAGTCTAAGAAGTAGCATAAGAAGTAGTCTATTTTTTATGTATAGAAAGTTCAATATCAGGTACTCGTGGGACAGATATATGTTCAGTATATGTTCAAATATCTTCCTGCTCATAAAACATCATAAGTAGTAAATATCAATGTATAGTAACCTAATGATATAGTAACCTATGTTCAGTAGGTCAAATAGGAACCTTTGTATAGCTTATATATCATCAAAAGGTGTCTAATAAGCTTATATTGCTTAAAAACTTTTGAGGTCCCTTTTACCAGAAATGAGTTAAATACTTAAGATATGGACGTTCTATATGCCTTAAGAAGCATCAAAAGGAGTCTATGAGAATTTATACAAAAAGTTCGAGACCTAGTACTCGTCGGCAAGGACTATGTTTGTGGGTCAATGAGGAACCTCTAGGCCTAGAAAGCAGTCTAAGAAGTAGCATAAGAAGTAGTCTATTTTTTATGTATAGAAAGTTCAATATCAGGTACTCGTGGGACAGATATATGTTCAGTATATGTTCAAATATCTTCCTGCTCATAAAACATCATAAGTAGTAAATATCAATGTATAGTAACCTAATGATATAGTAACCTATGTTCAGTAGGTCAAATAGGAACCTTTGTATAGCTTATATATCATCAAAAGGTGTCTAATAAGCTTATATTGCTTAAAAACTTTTGAGGTCCCTTTTACCAGAAATGAGTTAAATACTTAAGATATGGACGTTCTATATGCCTTAAGAAGCATCAAAAGGAGTCTATGAGAATTTATACAAAAAGTTCGAGACCTAGTACTCGTCGGCAAGGACTATGTTTGTGGGTCAATGAGGAACCTCTAGGCCTAGAAAGCAGTCTAAGAAGTAGCATAAGTAGTAGTCTATTTTTTATGTATAGAAAGTTCAATATCAGGTACTCGTGGGACAGATATATGTTCAGTATATGTTCAAATATCTTCCTGCTCATAAAACATCATAAGTAGTAAATATCAATGTATAGTAACCTAATGATATAGTAACCTATGTTCAGTAGGTCAAATAGGAACCTTTGTATAGCTTATATATCATCAAAAGGTGTCTAATAAGCTTATATTGCTTAAAAACCTTTGAGGTCCCTTTTACCACAAATGAGTTCAATAGCTATACTATGCACTGTAAAGCTCATGTGTTGTTTTCTCGTCTGTGCACAAATAAATTAGTTTGTAAAATAGAAATGCATGCAAAATCACGTTATATCTTTTCATTGCAACGAGGAACAAGTTAGATATGTCATGCAATGTGACGAAACATCTCAGGTGTTTTCTTTTCATTGCACAGAGGTTAGTTAAAGCGTGCATATACATAACGAGGAACAAGTTAGATATGTCATGCAATGCACTGAAACCCATGTTAGGTGTTTTCTTTTCACTGCAGAGAGGTTTTTGCGTGCATTTGCGTCCATATGCATAAGGAGAAACAAGTTATATCTATCATGCAATTCGACGAAACACATCTCAGGTTTTTTCTTTTTATTGCACAGAGGTTAGTTATTGCGTCCATAATCATAACAAGGAACAAGTTAGATATGTCATGCAGTGCGATAAAACACATCTTAGGTGTTTTCTTTTCATTGCACAGAGGTTAGTTATAGCGTGCATATGCATAACGAGGAACAAGTTAGATATGTCATGCAATGCACTGAAACCCATGTTAGGTGTTTTCTTTTTACTGCAGAGAGGTTTTTGCGTGGATATGCATAACGAGAAACAAGTTATATCTATCATGCAATGCAATGAAACACATCTTAGATGTTTTCTTTATATTGCACAGAGGTTAGTTATTACGTGCATAACGAGGAACAAGTTAGATATGTCAGGCAATGCACTGAAACCCATGTTAGGTGTTTTCTTTTCACTGCAGAGAGGTTACTTATTTGCGTGCATATGCATAACGAGAAACAAGTTATATCTATCATGCAATGCAATGAAACACATCTTAGGTGTTTTCTTTTATTACACAGAGGTTAGTTATTACGTGCATATGCATTACGAGGAACAAATTAGATATGTCATGCAATGCACTGAAACCCATGTTAGGTGTTTTCTTTTCATTGCAGAGAGGTTAGCTATTTGCGTGCATATGCATAACGAGAAACAAGTTATATCTATCTTGCAATGCAATGAAACACATCTTAGATGTTTTCTTTTCATTGCACAGAGGATAGTTATTGCGTGCATATAAATAACGAGGAACAAGTTAGATATGTCATGCAATGCAATGAAACACATCTTAGGTATTTTCTTTTCATTGCACAGAGGTTAGTTATTCCGTGCATATGAATAACGAGTAACAAATTAGATATGTCATGTAATGCACTGAAACACATCTTAGGTGTTTTCTTTTCACTGAACAGAGCGAGTTATTGCGTGCATATGCATAACGAGAAACAAGTTAGATCTGTCATGCAATGCACTGAAACACATCTTAGGTGTTTTCTTTTCACTGCACAGAGCGAGTTATTGCGTGTATATGCATAACGAGAAACAAGTTAGATCTGTCATGCAATGCATTGAAACACATCTTAGTTGTTTTCTTTTCATTGCACAGAGGTTAGTTATTGCGTGCATATGCATAACGAGGAACAAGTTGGATATGTCATGCAATGCGATGAAACACATCTTAGGTGTTTTCTTTTCATTGCACAGAGGATAGTTATTGCATGCATACATAACGAGGAACAAGTTAGATTAGGTCATGCAATGCATTGAAACACATCTTAGTTGTTTTCTTTTCATTGCACAGAGGTTATTGCGTGCATATGCATTACGAGGAACAAGTTAGATATGTCATGTAATGCACTGAAACACATCTTAGGTGTTTTCTTTTCACTGCACATAGCGAGTTATTGCGTGCATATGCATAACGAGAAACAAGTTAGATCTGTCATGTAATGCACTGAAACACATCTTAGGTGTTTTCTTTTCACTGCACAGAGCGAGTTATTGCGTGCATATGCATAACGAAAAACAAGTTAGATCTGTCATGCAATGCACTGAAACACATCTTAGGTGTTTTCTTTTCACTGCACAGAGGTTAGTTATTGCGTGCATATGCATAACGAGGAACAAGTTAGATAGGTCATGCAATGCGATGAAACACATCTTAGGTGTTTTCTTTTCATTGCACAGAGGATAGTTATTGCATGCATACATAACGAGGAACAAGTTAGATAGGTCATGCAATGCATTGAAACACATCTTAGTTGTTTTCGTTTCACTGCATAGAGCGAGTTATTGCGTGCATATGCATAACGAGAAACAAGTTAGATCTGTCATGCAATGCACTGAAACACATCTTAGGTGTTTTCTTTTCACTGCACAGAGCGAGTTATTGCGTGTATATGCATAACGAGAAACAAGTTAGATATGTCATGCAATGCACTGAAACACATCTTAGGTGTTTTCTTTTCACTGCACAGAGGTTAGTTATTGCGTGCATATGCATAACGAGGAACAAGTTAGATAGGTCATGCAATGCGATGAAACACATCTTAGGTGTTTTCTTTTCATTGCACAGAGGATAGTTATTGCATGCATACATAACGAGGAACAAGTTAGATAGGTCATGCAATGCATTGAAACACATCTTAGTTGTTTTCGTTTCACTGCATAGAGCGAGTTATTGCGTGCATATGCATAACGAGAAACAAGTTAGATCTGTCATGCAATGCACTGAAACACATCTTAGGTGTTTTCTTTTCACTGCACAGAGCGAGTTATTGCGTGCATATGCATAACGAGAAACAAGTTAGATCTGTCATGCAATGCACTGAAACACATCTTAGGTATTTTCTTTTCATTGCACAGAGGTTAGTTATTCCGTGCATATGAATAACGAGTAACAAATTAGATATGTCATGTAATGCACTGAAACACATCTTAGGTGTTTTCTTTTCACTGAACAGAGCGAGTTATTGCGTGCATATGCATAACGAGAAACAAGTTAGATCTGTCATGCAATGCACTGAAACACATCTTAGGTGTTTTCTTTTCACTGCACAGAGCGAGTTATTGCGTGTATATGCATAACGAGAAACAAGTTAGATCTGTCATGCAATGCATTGAAACACATCTTAGTTGTTTTCTTTTCATTGCACAGAGGTTAGTTATTGCGTGCATATGCATAACGAGGAACAAGTTGGATATGTCATGCAATGCGATGAAACACATCTTAGGTGTTTTCTTTTCATTGCACAGAGGATAGTTATTGCATGCATACATAACGAGGAACAAGTTAGATTAGGTCATGCAATGCATTGAAACACATCTTAGTTGTTTTCTTTTCATTGCACAGAGGTTATTGCGTGCATATGCATTACGAGGAACAAGTTAGATATGTCATGTAATGCACTGAAACACATCTTAGGTGTTTTCTTTTCACTGCACATAGCGAGTTATTGCGTGCATATGCATAACGAGAAACAAGTTAGATCTGTCATGTAATGCACTGAAACACATCTTAGGTGTTTTCTTTTCACTGCACAGAGCGAGTTATTGCGTGCATATGCATAACGAAAAACAAGTTAGATCTGTCATGCAATGCACTGAAACACATCTTAGGTGTTTTCTTTTCACTGCACAGAGGTTAGTTATTGCGTGCATATGCATAACGAGGAACAAGTTAGATAGGTCATGCAATGCGATGAAACACATCTTAGGTGTTTTCTTTTCATTGCACAGAGGATAGTTATTGCATGCATACATAACGAGGAACAAGTTAGATAGGTCATGCAATGCATTGAAACACATCTTAGTTGTTTTCGTTTCACTGCATAGAGCGAGTTATTGCGTGCATATGCATAACGAGAAACAAGTTAGATCTGTCATGCAATGCACTGAAACACATCTTAGGTGTTTTCTTTTCACTGCACAGAGCGAGTTATTGCGTGTATATGCATAACGAGAAACAAGTTAGATATGTCATGCAATGCACTGAAACACATCTTAGGTGTTTTCTTTTCACTGCACAGAGGTTAGTTATTGCGTGCATATGCATAACGAGGAACAAGTTAGATAGGTCATGCAATGCGATGAAACACATCTTAGGTGTTTTCTTTTCATTGCACAGAGGATAGTTATTGCATGCATACATAACGAGGAACAAGTTAGATAGGTCATGCAATGCATTGAAACACATCTTAGTTGTTTTCGTTTCACTGCATAGAGCGAGTTATTGCGTGCATATGCATAACGAGAAACAAGTTAGATCTGTCATGCAATGCACTGAAACACATCTTAGGTGTTTTCTTTTCACTGCACAGAGCGAGTTATTGCGTGTATATGCATAACGAGAAACAAGTTAGATCTGTCATGCAATGCACTGAAACACATCTTAGGTGTTTTCTTTTCACTGCACAGAGGTTAGTTATTGCGTGCATATGCATAACGAGGAACAAGTTAGATATTTCATGTAATGCGATGAAACACATCTTAGGTGTTTTCTTTTCACTGCACAGAGGTTAGTTATTGCGTGCATATGCATAACGAGGAACAAGTTAGATATGTCATGCAATGCAATAAAACACATCTTAGGTGTCTTCTTTTCATTGGACAGAGGTTAGTTATCGTGTGCATGTGCAATGCAATCCTAAAGCACAAGCATTGCAAATCTCTCCGTTGCACAAGGAACAAGTTAGTGTGTGCATTGTAAAGCGATGGCTCTTTTGATGTTTTCTCGTCAAAACAGAAATTAATCAGTTGTAGAATGGAAATGCATGGAAAAGCACGCGTGTTTTATCTTTTCTTTTCATTGCAAAGAAAAATAAGTTAGAAATGTAAGAATTGCAATGAAACAACACACGTTATCCAGTCAAAGCAGAAGGAAGGGTTTAGTTCTTGAATGCAATAAAGTGCATATTACATATATGGTATTTTTGATGCACAAAGTTTTTCATGCACAATCCACATCTCTTCATTGCACAAAGCAACGAGTGTTGTTTTATTGCAATGCATAAAATATCGAACTTGTTCCTCATTGCAATCAAAAGAAAATGTATGCATGTGCTTTCGCATGCATTTCTATTTTACAAACTAGATTGTTTGTGCACAGACAAGAAAACATCACGTTATGCCTTTTCATTGCAACGAAAAACAAGTTAGATTGTTATGCAATCCAATGAAACTAGATATTAGGTGTTTTCTTTTCATTGCACAGAGAAACATGTTAGTTATTGCGTGCATATTCTTTAATGCACAACGTTAGACGTTAGATGTGTTTTCGTTGAACAACGGAATGAGTTAGATATTGAATGCGTTCCTCTGTTGCACAAAGGAACGAGTAAGTTATTGCATTGCACGACCGCTCAAGTGATGTTTTTTCGTCAGTGCGCAAAAGAATTAGTAGTAGAATCCATGCGAAAGAGTCAAAGGGTCCTCAAAGGTTTTAATAAATATTAACTTATTGACTTTTGATGATTTGTAAGCTATAGATAGGTTCCTTTTTGTCCTAGTGAACATATTTCTGGCTCACGGGTACTTGATTCTAAGCCATAGAGAAGTCCATATTTGACCTATTGTACTAATTTCTGGTCTATGTTTGATCAAATGTTTTTAAATAATATCAACTGATAGACTCAATCTGATGTTATACACATAGGTTCCTTTTTGACCTACTGAACATATTTCTGGCCCAAAAGTACTTGATCTTGAACTTTCCATACATACTCATAGACTCCAACAGATGCTTCCTAAGCCATAGAGAAGTCCATATCTGACCTATTGAACTCATTTCTGGTCAAAGGATCCTCAAAAGGTTTTAAACAATATAAACTTATAGACTCCTGATGTTACATTAGCTATACATAGGTCAATTTTTGACCTTCAGAAACACATTTATGGTCCACGGGTATTTGATGTTTGGGTTAATGTACCGAGAGCTTTGCTTCTCATGATGTAATTTCAGCCATAAATATATTTGACCTACTGAACATATATCTGGCCCAAAAGTACTTGACCTTGTACTTTCCATTCATACTTATAGACTCCAACAGATGCTTCCTAAGCCATAGAGAGTCCATATCTGACATATTGAACTAATTTCTGGTCAAAGATTTCTCAAAAGTTTAAAACAATATAAACTATTAGACTCCTTCTGATGTTATATTAGATATACATAGGTCAATTTTGACCTCCATGAACAAATTTATGGCACATTTCCAGAAGAAAATGTGAAGTGGAGCTTGAAGCGGCAAATCTCAGCACCCGGTTGCTAGGGTGTTCTGGGTGGTTGCTATGGCGTTGCTATGCGGTTGTTAGGGTATTCTGGGTGATTGCGAAGGTGTTCTGGGTGGTTGCTAGGGTGTTGCTAGGCGGTTGCTGGGGTGTTAATGGTGGTTGCTAGGGTGTTGCCAGATGGTTGCTTGGGTGTTCTGGTTTGTTTCTAGGGTGTTCTGGATGGTTGCTAGGCTGTTGCTTGGTGGTTGCTAGGGTGTTCTGGTTTGGTTGGAGATTTACTTCTCATGATGTCATATCAGCCAGAAAAATATTTTACCTACTGAACATGTTTCTGGTCCAAAAATACTTGATCTTGAACTTTCCACACATACTCACAGACTATGTAATATAACATTCTGATGTTATATGACATAGTTTAATTTTTGACCTCCATGAACACTTTTATGGCCCACGGGTACTTGGATCTGTTGGTTAATATACCGAAAGATTTACATCTCATGATGTCATTTCAGCCAGACAAATATTTGACCTACTGAACATGTTTCTGGCCCAAAAGTACTTGATCTTGAACTTTCCAAACATACTCATAAACTCCAACAGATGCTTCTTAAGCCACAGAGAAGTCCATATCTGACATATTGAACTCATTTCTGGTCAAAGGTTTCTCAAAAAGTTTAAAACAATATAGACTTTTAGACTCCTTCTGATGTTATATTAGATATACATAGGTCAATTTTGACCTCCATGAACACATTTATGGCACATTTCCTGAAGAAAATGTGAAGTGGAGCTTGAAGCGGCAAATCTCAGCACCCGGTTGCTATGGTGTTGCTATGCGGTTGCTAGGGTATTCTGGGTGGTTGCGAAGGTGTTCTGGGTGGTTGCTAGGGTGTTGCTATGTGGTTGCTAGGGTATTCTGGGTGGTTGTGAAGCTGTTCTGGGTGGTTGCTAGGGTGTTGCAAGGCGGTTGCTAGGGTATTCTGTGTGGTTGCGAAGGTGTTCTGGGTGGTTGCTGGGTTGTTCTGGTTTGTTTCTAGGGTGTTCTGGGTGGTTGCTATGCTGTTGGTTGGTGGTTGCTAGGGTGTTCTGGTTGGTTGGAGATTTATTTCTCATGATGTCATTTCAGCCAGAAAAATATTTTACCTACTAAACATGTTTCTGGCCCAAAAGTACTAGATCTTGAACTTTCCATACATATTCATAGACTATGTAATATAACATTTTGATGTTATATTACATAGGTCAATTTTTTACCTCCATGAATACTTTTATGGCCCACGGGTACTTGATCTGTGGGTTAATATACAGAGAGATTTACATCTCATGGTGTCATTTCAGCCAGAGAAATATTTGACCTACTGAACATGTTTCTGGCCCAAAAGTTCTTGATCTTGAACTTTCCATACAGACTCATAGACTCCAATAGATGCTTCCTAAGAAGCCATAGAGAAGTCCATATCTGACCTATTGAACTCATTTCTGGTGAAAAGTTCCTCAAAATAGTTTAAAACAATATAAACTTATAGATTCCTTCTGATGTTATATTAACTATACATAGGTCAATTTTTGACCTCCAGGAACACATTTATGGTCCACGGGTACTTGATCTATGGGTGAGTATACCGAGAGATTTACTTCTCATGATGTAATTTCAGCCAGACAAATATTTGACCTCCTTCTGATGTTATATAAGACATACATTGGTCAATTATATTAGATATACATAGGTCAATTTTTGACCTCCAGGAACACATTTATGTCCCACGGGTACTTGATATGTTGGTTAATATACCGATAGATTTACTTCTCGTGATCTCATTGAACTCATTTCTTGTCAAAGGTTCCTCAAAAAGTTTAAAACAATGTAAACTTTTAGACTTCTTCTGATGTTATATTAGATATACATAGATCAATTTTTGACCTCCATGAACACATTTGTGGCACATTTCCTGAAGAAAATGTGAAGTGGAGCTTGAAGCGGCAAATCTCAGCACCCGGTTGCTAGGGTGTTCTGGGAGGTTGCTACGGTGTTCTGGGTGGTTGGTAGTTTTTTTTTTAGGGTATTCTGGGTGGTTGCTATGGTGTTGCTATGCAGTTGCTAGGGTATTCTGGGTGGTTGCGAAGGTGTTCTGGGTGGTTGCTAGGGTGTTGCTATGTGGTTGCTAGGGTATTCTGGGTGGTTGTGAAGCTGTTCTGGGTGGTTGCTAGGGTGTTGCAAGGCGGTTGCTAGGGTATTCTGGGTGGTTGCGAAGGTGTTCTGGGTGGTTGCTGGGTTGTTCTGGTTTGTTTCTAGGGTGTTCTGGGTGGTTGCTATGCTGTTGGTTGGTGGTTGCTAGGGTGTTCTGGTTGGTTGGAGATTTATTTCTCATGATGTCATTTCAGCCAGAAAAATATTTTACCTACTAAACATGTTTCTGGCCCAAAAGTACTAGATCTTGAACTTTCCATACATATTCATAGACTATGTAATATAACATTCTGATGTTATATTACATAGGTCAATTTTTGACCTCCACGAATACTTTTATGGCCCACGGGTACTTGATCTGTGGGTTAATATACAGAGAGATTTACATCTCATGATGTCATTTCAGCCAGAGAAATATTTGACCTACTGAACATGTTTCTGGCCCAAAAGTTCTTGATCTTGAACTTTCCATACAGACTCATAGACTCCAATAGATGCTTCCTAAGAAGCCATAGAGAAGTCCATATCTGACCTATTGAACTCATTTCTGGTGAAAAGTTCCTCAAAATAGTTTAAAACAATATAAACTTATAGATTTCTTCTGATGTTATATTAGCTATACATAGGTAAATTTCTGACCTCCAGGAACACATTTATAGCCCACGGGTACTTGATCTATGGGTGAGTATACCGAGAGATTTACTTCTCATGATGTAATTTCAGCCAGACAAATATTTGACCTCCTTCTGATGTTATATAAGACATACATTGGTCAATTATATTAGATATACATAGGTCAATTTTTGACCTCCAGGAACACATTTATGTCCCACGGGTACTTGATCTGTGGGTTAATATACCGATAGATTTACTTCTCGTGATCTCATTGAACTCATTTCTTGTCAAAGGTTCCTCAAAATGTTTAAAACAATGTAAACTTTTAGACTTCTTCTGATGTTATATTAGATATACATAGATCAATTTTTGACCACCAGGAACACATTTATGGCACATTTCCAGAAGAAAATATGAAGTGGAGCTTGAAGCGGCAAATCTCACCACCCGGTTGCTAGGGTGTTCTGGGAGGTTGCTACGGTGTTCTGGGTGGTTGCTAGGTGTTTTTTTAGGGTATTCTGGGTGGTTGCTATGGTGTTGCTATGCAGTTGCTAGGGTATTCTGGGTGGTTGCGAAGGTGTTCTGGGTGGTTGCTAGGGTGTTGCTAGGCGGTTGCTGGGGTATTCTGGGTGGTTGCTATGGTGTTGCTATGTGGTTGCTAGGGTGTTGCTAGGCGATTGCTGGGGTGTTAATGGTGGTTGCTAGGGTGTTGCCAGATGGTTGCTGGGGTGTTCTGGTTTGTTTCTAGGGTGTGCTGGGTGGTTGCTAGGCTGTTGATTGGTGGTTGCTAGGGTGTTCTGGTTGGTTGGAGATTTACTTCTCATGATGTCATTTCAGCCAGAAAATTATTTTACCTACTGAACATGTTTCTGATCCAAAAATACTTAATCTTGAACTTTCCACACATACTCACTGACTATGTAATATAACATTCTGATGTTATATTACATAGGTCAATTTTTGACCTCCATGAACACTTTTATGGCCCACGGGTACTTGGATCTGTTGGTTAATATACCAAGAGATTTACATCTCATGATGTCATTTCAGCCAGACAAATATTTGACCTACTGAACATGTTTCTGGCCCAAAAGTACTTGATCTTGAACTTTCCAAACATACTCATAAACTCCAACAGATGCTTCCTAAGCCACAGAGAAGTCCATATCTGACATATTGAACTCATTTCTGGTCAAAGGTTTCTCAAAAAGTTTAAAACAATATAGACTTTTAGACTCCTTCTGATGTTATATTAGATATACATAGGTCAATTTTGACCTCCATGAACACATTTATGGCACATTTCCTGAAGAAAATGTGAAGTGTCGCTTGAAGCGGCAAATCTCAGCACCCGGTTGCTAGGGTGTTCTGGGAGGTTGCTACGGTGTTCTGGGTGGTTGCTAGGTGTTTTTTTAGGGTATTCTGGGTGGTTGCTATGGTGTTGCTATGCGGTTGTTAGGGTATTCTGGGTGGTTGCGAAGGTGTTCTGGGTGGTTGCTAGGGTGTTGCTAGGCGGTTGCTGGGGTGTTAATGGTGGTTGCTAGGGTGTTGCCAGATGGTTGCTAGGGTGTTCTGGTTTGTTTATAGGGTGTTCTGGATGGTTGCTAGGCTGTTGCTTGGTGGTTGCTAGGGTGTTCTGGGAGGTTGCTACGGTGTTCTGGGTGGTTGCTAGGTGTTTTTTTAGGGTATTCTGGGTGGTTGCTATGGTGTTGCTATGTGGTTGCTAGGGTATTCTGGGTGGTTGCGAAGGTGTTCTGGGTGGTTGCTAGGGTGTTGCTAGGCGGTTGCTGGGGTATTCTGGGTGGTTGCTATGGTGTTGCTATGTGGTTGCTAGGGTGTTGCTAGGCGATTGCTGGGGTGTTAATGGTGGTTGCTAGGGTGTTGCCAGATGGTTGCTAGGGTGTTCTGGTTTGTTTATAGGGTGTTCTGGATGGTTGCTAGGCTGTTGATTGGTGGTTGCTAGGGTGTTCTGGTTGGTTGGAGATTTACTTCTCATGATGTCATTTCAGCCAGAAAATTATTTTACCTACTGAACATGTTTCTGGTCCAAAAATACTTAATCTTGAACTTTTCACACATACTCACAGACTATGTAATATAACATTCTGATGTTATATTACATAGGTCAATTTTTGACCTCCATGAACACTTTTATGGCCCACGGGTACTTGGATCTGTTGGTTAATATACCAAGAGATTTACATCTCATGATGTCATTTCAGCCAGACAAATATTTGACCTACTGAACATGTTTCTTGCCCAAAAGTACTTGATCTTGAACTTTCCAAACATACTCATAGACTCCAACAGATGATTCCTAAGCCACAGAGAAGTCCATATCTGACATATTGAACTCATTTCGGGTCAAAGGTTTCTCAAAAAGTTTAAAACAATATAGACTTTTAGACTCCTTCTGATGTTATATTAGATATACATAGGTAAAATTTGACCTCCATGAACACATTTATGGCACATTTCCTGAAGAAAATGTGAAGTGGAGCTTGAAGCGGCAAATCTCAGCACCCGGTTGCTAGGGTGTTCTGGGAGGTTGCTACGGTGTTCTGGGTGGTTGGTAGGTTTTTTTTTAGGGTATTCTGGGTGGTTGCTAAGGTGTTGCTATGCGGTTGCTATGGTATTCTGGGTGGTTGCGAAGGTGTTCTGGGTGGTTGCTAGGGTTTTGCTATGTGGTTGCTAGGGTATTCTGGGTGGTTGCGAAGCTGTTCGGGGTGGTTGCTAGGGTGTTGCTAGGCGGTTGCTAGGGTATTCTGGGTGGTTGCGAAGGTGTTCTGGGTGGTTGCTGGGTTGTTTTGGTTTGTTTCTAGGGTGTTCTGGGTGGTTGCTATGCTGTTACTTGGTGGTTGCTAGGGTGTTCTGGTTGGTTGGAGATTTATTTCTCATGATGTCATTTCAGCCAGAAAAATATTTTACCTACTAAACATGTTTCTGGCCCAAAAGTACTAGATCTTGAACTTTCCATACATATTCATAGACTATGTAATATAACATTCTGATGTTATATTACATAGGTCAATTTTTGACCTCCATGAATACTTTTATGGCCCACAGGTACTTGATCTGTGGGTTAATATACAAAGAGATTTACATCTCATGATGTCATTTCAGCCAGACAAATATTTGACCTACTGAACATGTTTCTGGGCCAAAAGTTCTTGATCTTGAACTTTCCAAACATACTCATAAACTCCAACAGATGCTTCTTAAGCCACAGAGAAGTCCATATCTGACCTATTGAACTCATTTCTGGTGAAAAGTTCCTCAAAATAGTTTAAAACAATATAAACTTATAGATTCCTTCT
Source organism: Pimephales promelas (assembly GCF_988280905.1). NCBI lineage: Eukaryota > Metazoa > Chordata > Actinopteri > Cypriniformes > Leuciscidae > Pimephales > Pimephales promelas. The sequence continues at coordinate 10,081,177 of NC_142775.1, read as the reverse complement.
GATGTTATATTAGCTATACATAGGTCAATTTTTGACCTCCAGGAACACATTTATGGCCCACGGGTACTTGATCTATGGGTGAGTATACCGAGAGATTTACTTCTAATGATGTAATTTCAGCCAGACAAATATTTGACCTCCTTCTGATGTTATATAAGATATACATTGGTCAATTATATTAGATATACATAGGTCAATTGTTGACCTCCAGGAACACATTTATGTCCCACGGGTACTTGATCTGTGAGTTAATATACCGATAGATTTACTTCTCGTGATGTCATTGAACTCATTTCTGGTCAAAGGTTCCTCAAAAAGTTTAAAACAATGTAAACTTTTAGACTTCTTCTGATGTTAGATTAGATATACATAGATACATTTTTGACCACCAGGAACACATTTATGGCACATTTCCAGAAGAAAATGTGAAGTTGAGCCTGAAGTGGCAAATCTCACCACCCGGTTACTAGGGTGTTCTGTGTGGTTGCTAGGTGGTTGTTAGGGTATTCTGGGTGGTTGCTATGGTGTTTTTATGTGGTTGCTAGGTGCTAATGTTGCTAGGCGGTTGCCAGATTGTTCTGGATGGTTGCTAGGGTGTTGCTAGGTGGTTGCTGGGGTGTTCTTGTTTGTTGGTGTTGGTTGCTGGGTGGTTGCTAGGGTGTTTTAGGTCGTTACTATGGTATTCTGGGTTGTTGCTATGGTGTTACCAGGTGGTTGGTAGTGTTTACATATGGTTACTAAAGAGTTTCTGTAATGTTTTTGGGCATGATTTAGCTCTTAACTAATAAATTCTTTTGTAATATAATGTAATATGATATAAACTAATCAATATGTTTATATTGTTTGAAACCTTTTGAGGACCCTTTTACCATAACAATATAAACTTCTAGAGTCCATCTGATGTTGTATTAGCTATACATGGGTCAATTTTTGACCTATGTAACACATTTATGGCACATTTCCAGAAGAAAATGTGAAGTACTGCTTGCAGTGGCAAATCTCACCACCCGGTTGCTAGGGTGTTCCCGGTGGTTGCTACAGTGTTCTGGGTGGTTGCTAGGTGGTTGTTAGGGTATTCCGGGTGGTTGCTAGGGTGTTGCTAGGGTGTTCTGGGTGGTTACTAGGGTGTTGCTAGGTGGTTGCTAGGGTGTTCTTGGTGGTTACTTGGGTTTTGCTAGGGTTGGTTGCTTGCTAGGGTGTTGCTAAGGTGTTCTGGGTGGTTGCTAGGCGGTTGCTAAAGTGTTGCTAAGGTGTTCTGGGTGGTTGCTAGGGTGATTTAGGTGGTTACTATGGTAGTCTGTGTGGTTCCTATGGTGTTTCTAGGTGGTTGGTAGTGTCCAAATTACTATAGAGTTTTTATAATGTTTTTGGCAATTGATTTATATATCATCAAAAGGAGCCCATAAGTTTTTCAGAAATAATTTCAATAGGTCAGATGTGGACAATTCTATATGGCCTAGGAACCATCAAAAGGAGTCTATGAGTATGTAGAAAGTTCAAGATCAAGTACACATGGGCAAGAAATACAGTCTGTAGGTCAAATATCTGTCTGGCTAAAATAACATGATAAGAGGTCATTCTGTATAGTATCCTGATTTTTAAAGAACACCTTAGCCAGAAATATGTTCAGTAGTTAAAATAAGGATTCTTGTATGGCTTCAGTAACATCAAAAGGAGTTAATGAGTATGTTTAGAATGTTCAAGATCAAGTACTCGTGGGCCAGAACTATATTCAGTAGGTCAAAAAGGAACCTATCTATAGCTCATGTAATATCAGAAGGAGTCTAAAAGTTTTTCTTGTTTAAAAACTTTTGAGGACCCTTTGACCAGACATGAGTTAAATACTTAAGATATGGACGTTCTATATGCCTTAAGAAGCATCAAAAGGAGTCTATGAGAATTTATACAAAAAGTTCGAGACCTAGTACTCGTCGGCAAGGACTATGTTTGTGGGTCAATGAGGAACCTCTAGGCCTAGAAAGCAGTCTAAGAAGTAGCATAAGAAGTAGTCTATTTTTTATGTATAGAAAGTTCAATATCAGGTACTCGTGGGACAGATATATGTTCAGTATATGTTCAAATATCTTCCTGCTCATAAAACATCATAAGTAGTAAATATCAATGTATAGTAACCTAATGATATAGTAACCTATGTTCAGTAGGTCAAATAGGAACCTTTGTATAGCTTATATATCATCAAAAGGTGTCTAATAAGCTTATATTGCTTAAAAACTTTTGAGGTCCCTTTTACCAGAAATGAGTTAAATACTTAAGATATGGACGTTCTATATGCCTTAAGAAGCATCAAAAGGAGTCTATGAGAATTTATACAAAAAGTTCGAGACCTAGTACTCGTCGGCAAGGACTATGTTTGTGGGTCAATGAGGAACCTCTAGGCCTAGAAAGCAGTCTAAGAAGTAGCATAAGAAGTAGTCTATTTTTTATGTATAGAAAGTTCAATATCAGGTACTCGTGGGACAGATATATGTTCAGTATATGTTCAAATATCTTCCTGCTCATAAAACATCATAAGTAGTAAATATCAATGTATAGTAACCTAATGATATAGTAACCTATGTTCAGTAGGTCAAATAGGAACCTTTGTATAGCTTATATATCATCAAAAGGTGTCTAATAAGCTTATATTGCTTAAAAACTTTTGAGGTCCCTTTTACCAGAAATGAGTTAAATACTTAAGATATGGACGTTCTATATGCCTTAAGAAGCATCAAAAGGAGTCTATGAGAATTTATACAAAAAGTTCGAGACCTAGTACTCGTCGGCAAGGACTATGTTTGTGGGTCAATGAGGAACCTCTAGGCCTAGAAAGCAGTCTAAGAAGTAGCATAAGTAGTAGTCTATTTTTTATGTATAGAAAGTTCAATATCAGGTACTCGTGGGACAGATATATGTTCAGTATATGTTCAAATATCTTCCTGCTCATAAAACATCATAAGTAGTAAATATCAATGTATAGTAACCTAATGATATAGTAACCTATGTTCAGTAGGTCAAATAGGAACCTTTGTATAGCTTATATATCATCAAAAGGTGTCTAATAAGCTTATATTGCTTAAAAACTTTTGAGGTCCCTTTTACCACAAATGAGTTCAATAGCTATACTATGCACTGTAAAGCTCATGTGTTGTTTTCTCGTCTGTGCACAAATAAATTAGTTTGTAAAATAGAAATGCATGCAAAATCACGTTATATCTTTTCATTGCAACGAGGAACAAGTTAGATATGTCATGCAATGTGACGAAACATCTCAGGTGTTTTCTTTTCATTGCACAGAGGTTAGTTAAAGCGTGCATATACATAACGAGGAACAAGTTAGATATGTCATGCAATGCACTGAAACCCATGTTAGGTGTTTTCTTTTCACTGCAGAGAGGTTTTTGCGTGCATTTGCGTCCATATGCATAAGGAGAAACAAGTTATATCTATCATGCAATTCGACGAAACACATCTCAGGTTTTTTCTTTTTATTGCACAGAGGTTAGTTATTGCGTCCATAATCATAACAAGGAACAAGTTAGATATGTCATGCAGTGCGATAAAACACATCTTAGGTGTTTTCTTTTCATTGCACAGAGGTTAGTTATAGCGTGCATATGCATAACGAGGAACAAGTTAGATATGTCATGCAATGCACTGAAACCCATGTTAGGTGTTTTCTTTTTACTGCAGAGAGGTTTTTGCGTGGATATGCATAACGAGAAACAAGTTATATCTATCATGCAATGCAATGAAACACATCTTAGATGTTTTCTTTATATTGCACAGAGGTTAGTTATTACGTGCATAACGAGGAACAAGTTAGATATGTCAGGCAATGCACTGAAACCCATGTTAGGTGTTTTCTTTTCACTGCAGAGAGGTTACTTATTTGCGTGCATATGCATAACGAGAAACAAGTTATATCTATCATGCAATGCAATGAAACACATCTTAGGTGTTTTCTTTTATTACACAGAGGTTAGTTATTACGTGCATATGCATTACGAGGAACAAATTAGATATGTCATGCAATGCACTGAAACCCATGTTAGGTGTTTTCTTTTCATTGCAGAGAGGTTAGCTATTTGCGTGCATATGCATAACGAGAAACAAGTTATATCTATCTTGCAATGCAATGAAACACATCTTAGATGTTTTCTTTTCATTGCACAGAGGATAGTTATTGCGTGCATATAAATAACGAGGAACAAGTTAGATATGTCATGCAATGCAATGAAACACATCTTAGGTATTTTCTTTTCATTGCACAGAGGTTAGTTATTCCGTGCATATGAATAACGAGTAACAAATTAGATATGTCATGTAATGCACTGAAACACATCTTAGGTGTTTTCTTTTCACTGAACAGAGCGAGTTATTGCGTGCATATGCATAACGAGAAACAAGTTAGATCTGTCATGCAATGCACTGAAACACATCTTAGGTGTTTTCTTTTCACTGCACAGAGCGAGTTATTGCGTGTATATGCATAACGAGAAACAAGTTAGATCTGTCATGCAATGCATTGAAACACATCTTAGTTGTTTTCTTTTCATTGCACAGAGGTTAGTTATTGCGTGCATATGCATAACGAGGAACAAGTTAGATATGTCATGCAATGCGATGAAACACATCTTAGGTGTTTTCTTTTCATTGCACAGAGGATAGTTATTGCATGCATACATAACGAGGAACAAGTTAGATTAGGTCATGCAATGCATTGAAACACATCTTAGTTGTTTTCTTTTCATTGCACAGAGGTTATTGCGTGCATATGCATTACGAGGAACAAGTTAGATATGTCATGTAATGCACTGAAACACATCTTAGGTGTTTTCTTTTCACTGCACATAGCGAGTTATTGCGTGCATATGCATAACGAGAAACAAGTTAGATCTGTCATGTAATGCACTGAAACACATCTTAGGTGTTTTCTTTTCACTGCACAGAGCGAGTTATTGCGTGCATATGCATAACGAAAAACAAGTTAGATCTGTCATGCAATGCACTGAAACACATCTTAGGTGTTTTCTTTTCACTGCACAGAGGTTAGTTATTGCGTGCATATGCATAACGAGGAACAAGTTAGATAGGTCATGCAATGCGATGAAACACATCTTAGGTGTTTTCTTTTCATTGCACAGAGGATAGTTATTGCATGCATACATAACGAGGAACAAGTTAGATAGGTCATGCAATGCATTGAAACACATCTTAGTTGTTTTCGTTTCACTGCATAGAGCGAGTTATTGCGTGCATATGCATAACGAGAAACAAGTTAGATCTGTCATGCAATGCACTGAAACACATCTTAGGTGTTTTCTTTTCACTGCACAGAGCGAGTTATTGCGTGTATATGCATAACGAGAAACAAGTTAGATATGTCATGCAATGCACTGAAACACATCTTAGGTGTTTTCTTTTCACTGCACAGAGGTTAGTTATTGCGTGCATATGCATAACGAGGAACAAGTTAGATAGGTCATGCAATGCGATGAAACACATCTTAGGTGTTTTCTTTTCATTGCACAGAGGATAGTTATTGCATGCATACATAACGAGGAACAAGTTAGATAGGTCATGCAATGCATTGAAACACATCTTAGTTGTTTTCGTTTCACTGCATAGAGCGAGTTATTGCGTGCATATGCATAACGAGAAACAAGTTAGATCTGTCATGCAATGCACTGAAACACATCTTAGGTGTTTTCTTTTCACTGCACAGAGCGAGTTATTGCGTGTATATGCATAACGAGAAACAAGTTAGATCTGTCATGCAATGCACTGAAACACATCTTAGGTGTTTTCTTTTCACTGCACAGAGGTTAGTTATTGCGTGCATATGCATAACGAGGAACAAGTTAGATATTTCATGTAATGCGATGAAACACATCTTAGGTGTTTTCTTTTCACTGCACAGAGGTTAGTTATTGCGTGCATATGCATAACGAGGAACAAGTTAGATATGTCATGCAATGCAATAAAACACATCTTAGGTGTCTTCTTTTCATTGGACAGAGGTTAGTTATCGTGTGCATGTGCAATGCAATCCTAAAGCACAAGCATTGCAAATCTCTCCGTTGCACAAGGAACAAGTTAGTGTGTGCATTGTAAAGCGATGGCTCTTTTGATGTTTTCTCGTCAAAACAGAAATTAATCAGTTGTAGAATGGAAATGCATGGAAAAGCACGCGTGTTTTATCTTTTCTTTTCATTGCAAAGAAAAATAAGTTAGAAATGTAAGAATTGCAATGAAACAACACACGTTATCCAGTCAAAGCAGAAGGAAGGGTTTAGTTCTTGAATGCAATAAAGTGCATATTACATATATGGTATTTTTGATGCACAAAGTTTTTCATGCACAATCCACATCTCTTCATTGCACAAAGCAACGAGTGTTGTTTTATTGCAATGCATAAAATATCGAACTTGTTCCTCATTGCAATCAAAAGAAAATGTATGCATGTGCTTTCGCATGCATTTCTATTTTACAAACTAGATTGTTTGTGCACAGACAAGAAAACATCACGTTATGCCTTTTCATTGCAACGAAAAACAAGTTAGATTGTTATGCAATCCAATGAAACTAGATATTAGGTGTTTTCTTTTCATTGCACAGAGAAACATGTTAGTTATTGCGTGCATATTCTTTAATGCACAACGTTAGACGTTAGATGTGTTTTCGTTGAACAACGGAATGAGTTAGATATTGAATGCGTTCCTCTGTTGCACAAAGGAACGAGTAAGTTATTGCATTGCACGACCGCTCAAGTGATGTTTTTTCGTCAGTGCGCAAAAGAATTAGTAGTAGAATCCATGCGAAAGAGTCAAAGGGTCCTCAAAGGTTTTAATAAATATTAACTTATTGACTTTTGATGATTTGTAAGCTATAGATAGGTTCCTTTTTGTCCTAGTGAACATATTTCTGGCTCACGGGTACTTGATTCTAAGCCATAGAGAAGTCCATATTTGACCTATTGTACTAATTTCTGGTCTATGTTTGATCAAATGTTTTTAAATAATATCAACTGATAGACTCAATCTGATGTTATACACATAGGTTCCTTTTTGACCTACTGAACATATTTCTGGCCCAAAAGTACTTGATCTTGAACTTTCCATACATACTCATAGACTCCAACAGATGCTTCCTAAGCCATAGAGAAGTCCATATCTGACCTATTGAACTCATTTCTGGTCAAAGGATCCTCAAAAGGTTTTAAACAATATAAACTTATAGACTCCTGATGTTACATTAGCTATACATAGGTCAATTTTTGACCTTCAGAAACACATTTATGGTCCACGGGTATTTGATGTTTGGGTTAATGTACCGAGAGCTTTGCTTCTCATGATGTAATTTCAGCCATAAATATATTTGACCTACTGAACATATATCTGGCCCAAAAGTACTTGACCTTGTACTTTCCATTCATACTTATAGACTCCAACAGATGCTTCCTAAGCCATAGAGAGTCCATATCTGACATATTGAACTAATTTCTGGTCAAAGATTTCTCAAAAGTTTAAAACAATATAAACTATTAGACTCCTTCTGATGTTATATTAGATATACATAGGTCAATTTTGACCTCCATGAACAAATTTATGGCACATTTCCAGAAGAAAATGTGAAGTGGAGCTTGAAGCGGCAAATCTCAGCACCCGGTTGCTAGGGTGTTCTGGGTGGTTGCTATGGCGTTGCTATGCGGTTGTTAGGGTATTCTGGGTGATTGCGAAGGTGTTCTGGGTGGTTGCTAGGGTGTTGCTAGGCGGTTGCTGGGGTGTTAATGGTGGTTGCTAGGGTGTTGCCAGATGGTTGCTTGGGTGTTCTGGTTTGTTTCTAGGGTGTTCTGGATGGTTGCTAGGCTGTTGCTTGGTGGTTGCTAGGGTGTTCTGGTTGGTTGGAGATTTACTTCTCATGATGTCATATCAGCCAGAAAAATATTTTACCTACTGAACATGTTTCTGGTCCAAAAATACTTGATCTTGAACTTTCCACACATACTCACAGACTATGTAATATAACATTCTGATGTTATATGACATAGTTTAATTTTTGACCTCCATGAACACTTTTATGGCCCACGGGTACTTGGATCTGTTGGTTAATATACCGAAAGATTTACATCTCATGATGTCATTTCAGCCAGACAAATATTTGACCTACTGAACATGTTTCTGGCCCAAAAGTACTTGATCTTGAACTTTCCAAACATACTCATAAACTCCAACAGATGCTTCTTAAGCCACAGAGAAGTCCATATCTGACATATTGAACTCATTTCTGGTCAAAGGTTTCTCAAAAAGTTTAAAACAATATAGACTTTTAGACTCCTTCTGATGTTATATTAGATATACATAGGTCAATTTTGACCTCCATGAACACATTTATGGCACATTTCCTGAAGAAAATGTGAAGTGGAGCTTGAAGCGGCAAATCTCAGCACCCGGTTGCTAGGGTGTTCTGGGAGGTTGCTACGGTGTTCTGGGTGGTTGGTAGGTTTTTTTTTAGGGTATTCTGGGTAGTTGCTATGGTGTTGCTATGCGGTTGCTAGGGTATTCTGGGTGGTTGCGAAGGTGTTCTGGGTGGTTGCTAGGGTGTTGCTATGTGGTTGCTAGGGTATTCTGGGTGGTTGTGAAGCTGTTCTGGGTGGTTGCTAGGGTGTTGCAAGGCGGTTGCTAGGGTATTCTGTGTGGTTGCGAAGGTGTTCTGGGTGGTTGCTGGGTTGTTCTGGTTTGTTTCTAGGGTGTTCTGGGTGGTTGCTATGCTGTTGGTTGGTGGTTGCTAGGGTGTTCTGGTTGGTTGGAGATTTATTTCTCATGATGTCATTTCAGCCAGAAAAATATTTTACCTACTAAACATGTTTCTGGCCCAAAAGTACTAGATCTTGAACTTTCCATACATATTCATAGACTATGTAATATAACATTTTGATGTTATATTACATAGGTCAATTTTTTACCTCCATGAATACTTTTATGGCCCACGGGTACTTGATCTGTGGGTTAATATACAGAGAGATTTACATCTCATGATGTCATTTCAGCCAGAGAAATATTTGACCTACTGAACATGTTTCTGGCCCAAAAGTTCTTGATCTTGAACTTTCCATACAGACTCATAGACTCCAATAGATGCTTCCTAAGAAGCCATAGAGAAGTCCATATCTGACCTATTGAACTCATTTCTGGTGAAAAGTTCCTCAAAATAGTTTAAAACAATATAAACTTATAGATTCCTTCTGATGTTATATTAACTATACATAGGTCAATTTTTGACCTTGTAGACTTGGAATTAAAGCCTCTTGTGTTTCCCCGTTATTATTCAATTTACGGGACCGGACACCAGTTATCTTGCCAAGAAAGTTTTATTATATATTATATATCAGGAGAGAAACTTCATGATGTTGTGTTCATGCCTGGTCTATGCGTTTCTCCATGTTCCTCTACCCTCTCACCCGGTCATGCCTACATGTTTCTCTAAGGGTGGTACAATGTGACATTGAGTTTTATACATCACACAGTCTTACAGCTTCCTTGTAAGGTAACAAACATGTTGCTCTGAGCCTCTCAACTTAGAACGTAAATGTCATACGTGCGCTACTTTCCTTGTTGTGTACATCTGTGGTACACTTGCATCAGTGGAAACATTTATGCTGAGTGAACATGTTACATGGCACACATACCTCTCTGAGCAATATATAGCTTTCCCCTGACATATGTTCATCTCATGCTTTTAACTCATGCTTTTTGAAACTCCAAAAGGATAATACAGTGATCATGAAAACTAATAAAAAATAATAATACAGATACATAATATTTAATAATGAAATAATATTAAAAGATTAAATTTTAGTCTTCATCTCCCTCCACTGGAACTATGGCGCCATAAGTTCCACACCATCATCCCCAGGTGGCCAACCTATAGAAGTGATAGTGAGGAGAAGAAATAGCAGACCAAGAAAATAGACAGAACGAACAGAAGAATAGAAACAGAAAAACAAAACAAAACAAAGAACAAAAAGAACAAAAAGAACAAAAAGAACAAAAAGAACAAAAACCCCAACCCGTGTTATGTCCCCGTATACTGTGTGTGTTTTAATATCTATGTGTATGTATTTAAAATGAACCCCAATCATCTAAGAAAAGAAAAAACTAATAATTCTTCTGCTAGTGCCTGGACTCATTAATTAATTAACTCGTAACTAATTAAATCCCCCAGTTCCGAGCCAAAATAAGAAATTAAAATAAACGTTGATGTTAAAGGGTCCTATCCCTTGGGGTTGAAAATCAGTAAGCGGGTGTTCATTGTTTGTGAGGTAATGTTTTGTAAGGAATACATAATAACTTGCAACCATCTTTAATAAATGTCATTGGAATTGATTCCTGAAATGGAAGCAGAAAAATAGTTAGCATCACTTCTTTGTTCCCAATCTTTAAAACTAATCGATGAACATTGCTCAGTCTCAACAGTTTGTTTATTCACTAAGCAAGGTTTAACTTGTGACCAATGATACCATCTATCTGTTCCTACACCCTTCCCTTTGAGACAAACACTTGTATGTTAAGAGTATCTCATAAGGTCCTTCCCATCTAGGCTCTAAACCCTTCCTAGCAATTTGTTTGATCATAACAAAACTGCCTATCTCGGGAATGTGTGGAATGTCAGTAGTGGTGTGTTTTTCATCCCATTGCTGTTGAGCTTCTCGCGCTTTCTTATTATTGTCCATGATTACAAGTATATATTGATACCCTCCACTAGGTGACAAAGGTCCTGTGAAATCGATTTGGAGATGTGTCCACGGACCTGTTGGTCTGGGTGCATGTGACATTCGCACCTTTACAGATTTTCCCACATTTGCTTTGAGGCATATCAAACATCTCCTACAATAATCATCAATGTCTCTCATCATTCTTGGCCACCACCAAGTTTCACTGATTTGAGCTTTCATTGCTTTTGCTCCAGCATGCACTTTACCATGATACAGCTGCATTAGTTCTCTTCTTGTTCCGATAGGCATCACTACTTGTCCTGTTGGAATTCTCCAGATTCCTTGATCATCCTCTTTCGCTCCCGCTTTTATCCATTGTTCTTTCTCTTCATCTGTCTCCAATTGATATGACAGAAGATGGAGCTCAGGATTATCCTTGGTATTTTCCTTTACCAGGGTAACAGGAGTAGGATGGAGTAGAGCTGCTTCTCTAGCTGCTGCATCTGCTGCCGTGTTTCCTTGAGTTTCTTTGGACTTGTCAGATTGATGTGATTTTACTTTGATCACGGCTGCTTCTCTAGGTAAGTGACATGCTGTAATCAAGCGACGAATTATGGAAGCATGTTGTATTTCGCTCCCATTGCTGGTGATGAGTCCACGTCTCTTCCACAGGGCAAGGTAGTCATGGACCACACCAAAAGCATATCGACTATCTGTATAGATGTTGACTCGTTCTCCTTCAGATAATTCAAGAGCTTCTGTAAGTGCTATGAGCTCAGCTACTTGTGCAGAAAGTTTGCCAGGAAGAGCTCCTTTCTTCACAACAGTTCCATCAGCTTGCACTACAGCCCATCCAGTGTGTCGTTTTCCATCAACATAGTAACTGGATCCATCAACCCATAACTCCTTGTCTGGATTTTCAAGAGGGATTGGATTAACAGGACCAAGGCTATCTTCTTCTACTTGTTTTACACACTCATGAGACGTGTCTCTGATGATTTCCACTCTCAAATCCTTGTTCAACAAAGTAGCTTCCCATTTTGCTCTTCTTGCGTCGGTTATGGTTTTGATGTTTGTGTTGTTCAACAATGTCACTATACTGTGTGGAGTGTGCAATATGATAGTTTGTGCTCCTATCAGATTCTCAACAGCATCCACTGCCCATGTGGCACCATCGAGAGCTTGTATACATCGTGGTTGCCCAATCATAGTGACAGGAATCTTTGTGGAAAAGTATCCAACTGGTCTGTATCGATCACCTGGTTTTTGACACAGTACTGCTGAATACGTCTCATCTTCTACACTGGTCCACAAATGAAACGGCAATCGTCCATCGGGAAGTCCCAAAGCTGGAGCTGAAGTCAGTTTTTCTTTCATAGAAGTAAACGCTTCTTCAGCTTCTGGTGTCCAGTTAATCTGTTCCACTCCCGGCTTTCCTCCCTTGTACAGGTCAATGAGAGGGCTGGTGATGCTAGCAAAATCGGGTATATACTGACGACAATAGTTGAAAAGTCCCATCACCTTCCGCATTCCTGTAACTGTTAGAGGTTTTGGAAGATGTCGTAATGCTTCTACACGCTCTGTTGTCATTCTCCTTCCCTCCATAGATATTTCTTGGCCCAAATAGATAACTTTGGATTTGGCCAGCTGTGCTTTGTCGGGGTTAACTTTAAATCCCCCTTTCCTAAGGGCTTGTAGGACAACATTCAGAGCAAATATATGGCTTCTTTCATCTGGGCTTGCAATCAACAAGTCATCAACATATTGGAGGCAGACACTTCCTGATTTCTCAATTTCAGCTTTTTGCTCCGTTAAGAACTGGTTCAAAGCTCTATGAAATACAACAGGAGAAATATTAAGACCTTGTGGGAGTCTGTTCCAGACATATTGTTTTGCGCCTACTGTAAAGGCTAATTTCTCTTGAGATCTTTTGTCTATAGGTATAGACCAGAAAGCAGACAGTACATCCAGTACCGTAAAAATTTTAGCATTTCCTGGAATATCATTCAGAATAGTGGCAGGATTGGCTACAATAGGATGCGGTTTTGGTGTTACACTGTTAAGTCTTGTGTAATCAATGGTTAATCGCCATGAGTTATCTGATTTCTTGACAGGCCAGACAGGACTATTAGTGGTAGATGACGTTTGTCTGATGATACCTTCAGCTTCCAAGTCAGCCACTATCTCCTCCACGGCTTGTCTTGCTTCAGGTCTGATAGGGTATTGTTTATGAGGGGCATGTGTCGGTCCCTCAATAACAATGGGGTCAATGTTGGCTTTACCACAATCCAGTTTGTGTTTAGCCCAAACATCTGGATATAAACTGCATAGAAGACCCCACACACCATCTTTTGTCCAGTTCCTGATAATTGGTTTTGCTGTACCAACAGACCTTAGATTACATGTGCGATCTTCGTGTGGTATTATCCCAGCAGTTGTGGCGATATGACGACTGTCAGTGAATATGATCATGTTTAACAATGGAAGAATGTCCATGCCAATTAGGCTTCCTTGTGAATTCGGTCCCACCCAAAAAGATGTCCATAAGACTTCATCTTCATGTATTTGCAGTGGAACTTGAATACTTTTGCGAAATTTTGTGATACCACCTCCAACACCTTCAACTTCCATAGTTTCCTCTGTTGTAGGTAGGTTCAAATCTGTTATTGAAATTGAGGCGCCTGTGTCAACCAAAACATCACATGGGTGGCCCCCTATTAATGCATTAACGAAAAGGCGATTGTCTTTTTTCTTACTAATACAGGGGGCCGCTAATTCCTATTGCGGACGCATAATTCCCTCAATGAGCTGACGGACTTGTGCTTCAGTCAACGTCTTCTCTTGAGAATTTTCATTATGGTCTTTGGTACTGACCTGTTTAAATGATGGACCTTGACCTTCTGCTCCACCTCCTTTAGCCCAGCAATCTCGTCTAACGTGTCCACGTTTTCCACAATTGCTGCAGAAAACCATCTTATTCTTTGTGTCTTTGTTGTATTGAGCTGTCGCCACTCCTCTTCGGTATGGCTTGTTTCCTTCTTCTTTGTTTGACCTCATAGCCATCTCCAAACGGCCAGCCCATTGCATGATTTGGTCAAATGTCTCACCTGGGTTGACTCCAAGTGATAAGGCTTGTTGGTATTTTGGGCCAAGTCCATCCACAAGTGTGTCAATGAACTGTACATCATCTCTGTCAGGTTGTTTCTTAGCACAGAGAGCCCATCTCTCATAAGCATTCCACTTACGTAGAGCATACTCATCTGGAGATTCATCATCCTTTTGCTTAATCAATGTCACAAATGTGAAGGGAATTTTACCACTGCCTAAGATTTCCTGGATTTCTTTTCGGAATACATCTAAGGCTTGCCAAAGACCCAGGGGTCGTCCCTGGTCATCAACCCACAAATCTATCCATTGGGCAGTTGTTATTGAAGCTGGCAAGCGTTCCCATCTGTCTCTTGGGATTTTAGCTTTCACAATGGTGTGAATGTCTCGTAGTGTCATTTGATGTGCTTCGACAAGAGAGTCTAATTCTCGCCAAAACTCTGTGTTTGGATCTTGTCTCTTCAGAGGAGGCAAGGCTGTGAGAATGGCTTGTCGTTCACCTGGAGTGAATGGTCTCTCTTCTGTCATTAATTCAGATCCTTCCTTTTTAATTACTGGTGAAGAAAGTTCAGGACCGATCTTGTCAATTGTGATCATGTCGTCATCTCTTGTCTCATCACCCCAGTCGGATCCATAATTACAAGCTGGTGTACAGCGCAGCATGTCTCTGTTGGGATGAACTGTTTTAGATCTTGTTATTATTGGAGCTGCTTGTGCAGATGCAATATACATTTTGTCAACTGGACCATTTGATCTCAAAGCTTGAGGCTGCGTCAGAGGTTTAGATGAACTTGTATATTGTTCAGGCAAAGGTGGATAAATTGGTTTGTAAGGAGGAGGCGTTACAGTGGTTGCAGATTTCACTGGTGCTTGTGAATATCTCTTTTCAGCTTCAGTTATTATATTTGTCCAATCTGGATCAAATGAATTATCATTGGTTGTGTTTTCTTTATCTGAACAGTTAATAGACATAATTTTGTTCAGTTTGTGAAATGCTTCAAGTTGAGGCTTCATTGCTTCAAAAAGTGGGGCTGGACATCCATCAATGCCACAGAAGATTCCACCTTGTTTCACAATCCAATGAGCTGCCAGTATTGGAAATGCTTTTGACTTGATGGAGTCTTTTTGCGAATCAAACCAGCTTAGCTGCACATCCAAAGATGCATTAACATCCAGTCCTTTTTTCAAAAGCTTAGCTTGCTTTTTCTGTTTTCTTTTTAAATACCAATCAGCAATTGTTCGGCTGTTAAGACCACTTTCTGCCATTGCAAATTATTTGTCACTCTGTGACTGTGCACTCAAACAGCAGGGATATTTTGGGAGTGAGTGTGTGTGTGTGTGTGTGGATGTATATCTACTGTGCGTGAATTCCAAGGGGGGGGGGGTCCCTCTGCTTCTCCCTCTCTCTCTGCTTCTCTCCTTCTCTCCCTTTCGCCTTCTCTTATAACTCAAAGAACAAAGAAGGGGAAAGGAAAAAAACAAAAAAAAAAAACAAAACAAAGTTAACTCTAATAATTTGTTTTCTTTGTGTATTTGTTTGCTCTATTTTTTATTTTTAAATTTTATTTAGTTTATTTGAAGTTGCTCTCAGATCAACCTCTTCCTCTCAATACTGAACAGCTTATTGTCAAAATCGAAAAAAACACACAATTCTAGCTCCTATTTCCATTGATACCCATCTTCTAAGGGCTCAATCAGCGTGTTTAAAATTTTAGGGCGCCTGTATTTCTAAATACGGAATCCTGTGCGTCCTATAGCACAGACCCGCCACTTTAAACCGCTATAAATCACCGCTTTGACACACTATCCTCGTTTTCTAAAACGATTCTTCGGTGTGTTGGAAATATTTTAGAGATTAATCTGCCATCAGTTTTTACAGTCTCGCCATATTCCAACCACCTTCCAGTCATGCCAAGCAAATTGCTAAATTGCTTTACTGCTATTCCAAATATTTGACTAAATGGTCTTTTTCTAAAAAAGATCCACTTTTCCTAAAGTCTTTTCAAAAATGAAAAAGACTTCCCCAGCATTATTCAATATTTCAGAGGTCTACTGAACAGAGCAACTCAAATAAGCCACATCAAATTCTAATTATTTAAATTATTTTCCTTTTGCTGACATATATATTCATTGGCAAAACAACTGGTACTTTAAACAACACAGTTCTTTTAAGCAGTTTCAGTCAATGTCCAATCATCAGGCAGACTTCAAATTATTTTTTAGAATAGGAAAAAGTCTTACCTTGAATGATTGAGACAAATGCCTGAATGCCATCCTGTTCGTGACGCCAAATGTAGACTTGGAATTAAAGCCTCTTGTGTTTCCCCGTTATTATTCAATTTACGGGACCGGACACCAGTTATCTTGCCAAGAAAGTTTTATTATATATTATATATATGTCAGGAGAGAAACTTCATGATGTTGTGTTCATGCCTGGTCTATGCGTTTCTCCATGTTCCTCTACCCTCTCACCCGGTCATGCCTACATGTTTCTCTAAGGGTGGTACAATGTGACATTGAGTTTTATACATCACACAGTCTTACAGCTTCCTTGTAAGGTAACAAACATGTTGCTCTGAGCCTCTCAACTTAGAACGTAAATGTCATACGTGCGCTACTTTCCTTGTTGTGTACATCTGTGGTACACTTGCATCAGTGGAAACATTTATGCTGAGTGAACATGTTACATGGCACACATACCTCTCTGAGCAATATATAGCTTTCCCCTGACATATGTTCATCTCATGCTTTTAACTCATGCTTTTTGAAACTCCAAAAGGATAATACAGTGATCATGAAAACTAATAAAAAATAATAATACAGATACATAATATTTAATAATGAAATAATATTAAAAGATTAAATTTTAGTCTTCAACCTCCAGGAACACATTTATGGTCCACGGGTACTTGATCTATGGGTGAGTATACCGAGAGATTTACTTCTCATGATGTAATTTCAGCCAGACAAATATTTGACCTCCTTCTGATGTTATATAAGACATACATTGGTCAATTATATTAGATATACATAGGTCAATTTTTGACCTCCAGGAACACATTTATGTCCCACGGGTACTTGATATGTTGGTTAATATACCGATAGATTTACTTCTCGTGATCTCATTGAACTCATTTCTTGTCAAAGGTTCCTCAAAAAGTTTAAAACAATGTAAACTTTTAGACTTCTTCTGATGTTATATTAGATATACATAGATCAATTTTTGACCTCCATGAACACATTTGTGGCACATTTCCTGAAGAAAATGTGAAGTGGAGCTTGAAGCGGCAAATCTCAGCACCCGGTTGCTAGGGTGTTCTGGGAGGTTGCTACGGTGTTCTGGGTGGTTGGTAGTTTTTTTTTTAGGGTATTCTGGGTGGTTGCTATGGTGTTGCTATGCAGTTGCTAGGGTATTCTGGGTGGTTGCGAAGGTGTTCTGGGTGGTTGCTAGGGTGTTGCTATGTGGTTGCTAGGGTATTCTGGGTGGTTGTGAAGCTGTTCTGGGTGGTTGCTAGGGTGTTGCAAGGCGGTTGCTAGGGTATTCTGGGTGGTTGCGAAGGTGTTCTGGGTGGTTGCTGGGTTGTTCTGGTTTGTTTCTAGGGTGTTCTGGGTGGTTGCTATGCTGTTGGTTGGTGGTTGCTAGGGTGTTCTGGTTGGTTGGAGATTTATTTCTCATGATGTCATTTCAGCCAGAAAAATATTTTACCTACTAAACATGTTTCTGGCCCAAAAGTACTAGATCTTGAACTTTCCATACATATTCATAGACTATGTAATATAACATTCTGATGTTATATTACATAGGTCAATTTTTGACCTCCACGAATACTTTTATGGCCCACGGGTACTTGATCTGTGGGTTAATATACAGAGAGATTTACATCTCATGATGTCATTTCAGCCAGAGAAATATTTGACCTACTGAACATGTTTCTGGCCCAAAAGTTCTTGATCTTGAACTTTCCATACAGACTCATAGACTCCAATAGATGCTTCCTAAGAAGCCATAGAGAAGTCCATATCTGACCTATTGAACTCATTTCTGGTGAAAAGTTCCTCAAAATAGTTTAAAACAATATAAACTTATAGATTTCTTCTGATGTTATATTAGCTATACATAGGTAAATTTCTGACCTCCAGGAACACATTTATAGCCCACGGGTACTTGATCTATGGGTGAGTATACCGAGAGATTTACTTCTCATGATGTAATTTCAGCCAGACAAATATTTGACCTCCTTCTGATGTTATATAAGACATACATTGGTCAATTATATTAGATATACATAGGTCAATTTTTGACCTCCAGGAACACATTTATGTCCCACGGGTACTTGATCTGTGGGTTAATATACCGATAGATTTACTTCTCGTGATCTCATTGAACTCATTTCTTGTCAAAGGTTCCTCAAAATGTTTAAAACAATGTAAACTTTTAGACTTCTTCTGATGTTATATTAGATATACATAGATCAATTTTTGACCACCAGGAACACATTTATGGCACATTTCCAGAAGAAAATATGAAGTGGAGCTTGAAGCGGCAAATCTCACCACCCGGTTGCTAGGGTGTTCTGGGAGGTTGCTACGGTGTTCTGGGTGGTTGCTAGGTGTTTTTTTAGGGTATTCTGGGTGGTTGCTATGGTGTTGCTATGCAGTTGCTAGGGTATTCTGGGTGGTTGCGAAGGTGTTCTGGGTGGTTGCTAGGGTGTTGCTAGGCGGTTGCTGGGGTATTCTGGGTGGTTGCTATGGTGTTGCTATGTGGTTGCTAGGGTGTTGCTAGGCGATTGCTGGGGTGTTAATGGTGGTTGCTAGGGTGTTGCCAGATGGTTGCTGGGGTGTTCTGGTTTGTTTCTAGGGTGTGCTGGGTGGTTGCTAGGCTGTTGATTGGTGGTTGCTAGGGTGTTCTGGTTGGTTGGAGATTTACTTCTCATGATGTCATTTCAGCCAGAAAATTATTTTACCTACTGAACATGTTTCTGATCCAAAAATACTTAATCTTGAACTTTCCACACATACTCACTGACTATGTAATATAACATTCTGATGTTATATTACATAGGTCAATTTTTGACCTCCATGAACACTTTTATGGCCCACGGGTACTTGGATCTGTTGGTTAATATACCAAGAGATTTACATCTCATGATGTCATTTCAGCCAGACAAATATTTGACCTACTGAACATGTTTCTGGCCCAAAAGTACTTGATCTTGAACTTTCCAAACATACTCATAAACTCCAACAGATGCTTCCTAAGCCACAGAGAAGTCCATATCTGACATATTGAACTCATTTCTGGTCAAAGGTTTCTCAAAAAGTTTAAAACAATATAGACTTTTAGACTCCTTCTGATGTTATATTAGATATACATAGGTCAATTTTGACCTCCATGAACACATTTATGGCACATTTCCTGAAGAAAATGTGAAGTGTCGCTTGAAGCGGCAAATCTCAGCACCCGGTTGCTAGGGTGTTCTGGGAGGTTGCTACGGTGTTCTGGGTGGTTGCTAGGTGTTTTTTTAGGGTATTCTGGGTGGTTGCTATGGTGTTGCTATGCGGTTGTTAGGGTATTCTGGGTGGTTGCGAAGGTGTTCTGGGTGGTTGCTAGGGTGTTGCTAGGCGGTTGCTGGGGTGTTAATGGTGGTTGCTAGGGTGTTGCCAGATGGTTGCTAGGGTGTTCTGGTTTGTTTATAGGGTGTTCTGGATGGTTGCTAGGCTGTTGCTTGGTGGTTGCTAGGGTGTTCTGGGAGGTTGCTACGGTGTTCTGGGTGGTTGCTAGGTGTTTTTTTAGGGTATTCTGGGTGGTTGCTATGGTGTTGCTATGTGGTTGCTAGGGTATTCTGGGTGGTTGCGAAGGTGTTCTGGGTGGTTGCTAGGGTGTTGCTAGGCGGTTGCTGGGGTATTCTGGGTGGTTGCTATGGTGTTGCTATGTGGTTGCTAGGGTGTTGCTAGGCGATTGCTGGGGTGTTAATGGTGGTTGCTAGGGTGTTGCCAGATGGTTGCTAGGGTGTTCTGGTTTGTTTATAGGGTGTTCTGGATGGTTGCTAGGCTGTTGATTGGTGGTTGCTAGGGTGTTCTGGTTGGTTGGAGATTTACTTCTCATGATGTCATTTCAGCCAGAAAATTATTTTACCTACTGAACATGTTTCTGGTCCAAAAATACTTAATCTTGAACTTTTCACACATACTCACAGACTATGTAATATAACATTCTGATGTTATATTACATAGGTCAATTTTTGACCTCCATGAACACTTTTATGGCCCACGGGTACTTGGATCTGTTGGTTAATATACCAAGAGATTTACATCTCATGATGTCATTTCAGCCAGACAAATATTTGACCTACTGAACATGTTTCTTGCCCAAAAGTACTTGATCTTGAACTTTCCAAACATACTCATAGACTCCAACAGATGATTCCTAAGCCACAGAGAAGTCCATATCTGACATATTGAACTCATTTCGGGTCAAAGGTTTCTCAAAAAGTTTAAAACAATATAGACTTTTAGACTCCTTCTGATGTTATATTAGATATACATAGGTAAAATTTGACCTCCATGAACACATTTATGGCACATTTCCTGAAGAAAATGTGAAGTGGAGCTTGAAGCGGCAAATCTCAGCACCCGGTTGCTAGGGTGTTCTGGGAGGTTGCTACGGTGTTCTGGGTGGTTGGTAGGTTTTTTTTTAGGGTATTCTGGGTGGTTGCTAAGGTGTTGCTATGCGGTTGCTATGGTATTCTGGGTGGTTGCGAAGGTGTTCTGGGTGGTTGCTAGGGTTTTGCTATGTGGTTGCTAGGGTATTCTGGGTGGTTGCGAAGCTGTTCGGGGTGGTTGCTAGGGTGTTGCTAGGCGGTTGCTAGGGTATTCTGGGTGGTTGCGAAGGTGTTCTGGGTGGTTGCTGGGTTGTTTTGGTTTGTTTCTAGGGTGTTCTGGGTGGTTGCTATGCTGTTACTTGGTGGTTGCTAGGGTGTTCTGGTTGGTTGGAGATTTATTTCTCATGATGTCATTTCAGCCAGAAAAATATTTTACCTACTAAACATGTTTCTGGCCCAAAAGTACTAGATCTTGAACTTTCCATACATATTCATAGACTATGTAATATAACATTCTGATGTTATATTACATAGGTCAATTTTTGACCTCCATGAATACTTTTATGGCCCACAGGTACTTGATCTGTGGGTTAATATACAAAGAGATTTACATCTCATGATGTCATTTCAGCCAGACAAATATTTGACCTACTGAACATGTTTCTGGGCCAAAAGTTCTTGATCTTGAACTTTCCAAACATACTCATAAACTCCAACAGATGCTTCTTAAGCCACAGAGAAGTCCATATCTGACCTATTGAACTCATTTCTGGTGAAAAGTTCCTCAAAATAGTTTAAAACAATATAAACTTATAGATTCCTTCTGATGTTATATTAGCTATACATAGGTCAATTTTTGACCTCCAGGAACACATTTATGGCCCACGGGTACTTGATCTATGGGTGAGTATACCGAGAGATTTACTTCTAATGATGTAATTTCAGCCAGACAAATATTTGACCTCCTTCTGATGTTATATAAGATATACATTGGTCAATTATATTAGATATACATAGGTCAATT
Source organism: Pimephales promelas (assembly GCF_988280905.1). NCBI lineage: Eukaryota > Metazoa > Chordata > Actinopteri > Cypriniformes > Leuciscidae > Pimephales > Pimephales promelas. The sequence continues at coordinate 10,059,732 of NC_142775.1, read as the reverse complement.
GTTGACCTCCAGGAACACATTTATGTCCCACGGGTACTTGATCTGTGAGTTAATATACCGATAGATTTACTTCTCGTGATGTCATTGAACTCATTTCTGGTCAAAGGTTCCTCAAAAAGTTTAAAACAATGTAAACTTTTAGACTTCTTCTGATGTTAGATTAGATATACATAGATACATTTTTGACCACCAGGAACACATTTATGGCACATTTCCAGAAGAAAATGTGAAGTTGAGCCTGAAGTGGCAAATCTCACCACCCGGTTACTAGGGTGTTCTGTGTGGTTGCTAGGTGGTTGTTAGGGTATTCTGGGTGGTTGCTATGGTGTTTTTATGTGGTTGCTAGGTGCTAATGTTGCTAGGCGGTTGCCAGATTGTTCTGGATGGTTGCTAGGGTGTTGCTAGGTGGTTGCTGGGGTGTTCTTGTTTGTTGGTGTTGGTTGCTGGGTGGTTGCTAGGGTGTTTTAGGTCGTTACTATGGTATTCTGGGTTGTTGCTATGGTGTTACCAGGTGGTTGGTAGTGTTTACATATGGTTACTAAAGAGTTTCTGTAATGTTTTTGGGCATGATTTAGCTCTTAACTAATAAATTCTTTTGTAATATAATGTAATATGATATAAACTAATCAATATGTTTATATTGTTTGAAACCTTTTGAGGACCCTTTTACCATAACAATATAAACTTCTAGAGTCCATCTGATGTTGTATTAGCTATACATGGGTCAATTTTTGACCTATGTAACACATTTATGGCACATTTCCAGAAGAAAATGTGAAGTACTGCTTGCAGTGGCAAATCTCACCACCCGGTTGCTAGGGTGTTCCCGGTGGTTGCTACAGTGTTCTGGGTGGTTGCTAGGTGGTTGTTAGGGTATTCCGGGTGGTTGCTAGGGTGTTGCTAGGGTGTTCTGGGTGGTTACTAGGGTGTTGCTAGGTGGTTGCTAGGGTGTTCTTGGTGGTTACTTGGGTTTTGCTAGGGTTGGTTGCTTGCTAGGGTGTTGCTAAGGTGTTCTGGGTGGTTGCTAGGCGGTTGCTAAAGTGTTGCTAAGGTGTTCTGGGTGGTTGCTAGGGTGATTTAGGTGGTTACTATGGTAGTCTGTGTGGTTCCTATGGTGTTTCTAGGTGGTTGGTAGTGTCCAAATTACTATAGAGTTTTTATAATGTTTTTGGCAATTGATTTATATATCATCAAAAGGAGCCCATAAGTTTTTCAGAAATAATTTCAATAGGTCAGATGTGGACAATTCTATATGGCCTAGGAACCATCAAAAGGAGTCTATGAGTATGTAGAAAGTTCAAGATCAAGTACACATGGGCAAGAAATACAGTCTGTAGGTCAAATATCTGTCTGGCTAAAATAACATGATAAGAGGTCATTCTGTATAGTATCCTGATTTTTAAAGAACACCTTAGCCAGAAATATGTTCAGTAGTTAAAATAAGGATTCTTGTATGGCTTCAGTAACATCAAAAGGAGTTAATGAGTATGTTTAGAATGTTCAAGATCAAGTACTCGTGGGCCAGAACTATATTCAGTAGGTCAAAAAGGAACCTATCTATAGCTCATGTAATATCAGAAGGAGTCTAAAAGTTTTTCTTGTTTAAAAACTTTTGAGGACCCTTTGACCAGACATGAGTTAAATACTTAAGATATGGACGTTCTATATGCCTTAAGAAGCATCAAAAGGAGTCTATGAGAATTTATACAAAAAGTTCGAGACCTAGTACTCGTCGGCAAGGACTATGTTTGTGGGTCAATGAGGAACCTCTAGGCCTAGAAAGCAGTCTAAGAAGTAGCATAAGAAGTAGTCTATTTTTTATGTATAGAAAGTTCAATATCAGGTACTCGTGGGACAGATATATGTTCAGTATATGTTCAAATATCTTCCTGCTCATAAAACATCATAAGTAGTAAATATCAATGTATAGTAACCTAATGATATAGTAACCTATGTTCAGTAGGTCAAATAGGAACCTTTGTATAGCTTATATATCATCAAAAGGTGTCTAATAAGCTTATATTGCTTAAAAACTTTTGAGGTCCCTTTTACCAGAAATGAGTTAAATACTTAAGATATGGACGTTCTATATGCCTTAAGAAGCATCAAAAGGAGTCTATGAGAATTTATACAAAAAGTTCGAGACCTAGTACTCGTCGGCAAGGACTATGTTTGTGGGTCAATGAGGAACCTCTAGGCCTAGAAAGCAGTCTAAGAAGTAGCATAAGAAGTAGTCTATTTTTTATGTATAGAAAGTTCAATATCAGGTACTCGTGGGACAGATATATGTTCAGTATATGTTCAAATATCTTCCTGCTCATAAAACATCATAAGTAGTAAATATCAATGTATAGTAACCTAATGATATAGTAACCTATGTTCAGTAGGTCAAATAGGAACCTTTGTATAGCTTATATATCATCAAAAGGTGTCTAATAAGCTTATATTGCTTAAAAACTTTTGAGGTCCCTTTTACCAGAAATGAGTTAAATACTTAAGATATGGACGTTCTATATGCCTTAAGAAGCATCAAAAGGAGTCTATGAGAATTTATACAAAAAGTTCGAGACCTAGTACTCGTCGGCAAGGACTATGTTTGTGGGTCAATGAGGAACCTCTAGGCCTAGAAAGCAGTCTAAGAAGTAGCATAAGTAGTAGTCTATTTTTTATGTATAGAAAGTTCAATATCAGGTACTCGTGGGACAGATATATGTTCAGTATATGTTCAAATATCTTCCTGCTCATAAAACATCATAAGTAGTAAATATCAATGTATAGTAACCTAATGATATAGTAACCTATGTTCAGTAGGTCAAATAGGAACCTTTGTATAGCTTATATATCATCAAAAGGTGTCTAATAAGCTTATATTGCTTAAAAACTTTTGAGGTCCCTTTTACCACAAATGAGTTCAATAGCTATACTATGCACTGTAAAGCTCATGTGTTGTTTTCTCGTCTGTGCACAAATAAATTAGTTTGTAAAATAGAAATGCATGCAAAATCACGTTATATCTTTTCATTGCAACGAGGAACAAGTTAGATATGTCATGCAATGTGACGAAACATCTCAGGTGTTTTCTTTTCATTGCACAGAGGTTAGTTAAAGCGTGCATATACATAACGAGGAACAAGTTAGATATGTCATGCAATGCACTGAAACCCATGTTAGGTGTTTTCTTTTCACTGCAGAGAGGTTTTTGCGTGCATTTGCGTCCATATGCATAAGGAGAAACAAGTTATATCTATCATGCAATTCGACGAAACACATCTCAGGTTTTTTCTTTTTATTGCACAGAGGTTAGTTATTGCGTCCATAATCATAACAAGGAACAAGTTAGATATGTCATGCAGTGCGATAAAACACATCTTAGGTGTTTTCTTTTCATTGCACAGAGGTTAGTTATAGCGTGCATATGCATAACGAGGAACAAGTTAGATATGTCATGCAATGCACTGAAACCCATGTTAGGTGTTTTCTTTTTACTGCAGAGAGGTTTTTGCGTGGATATGCATAACGAGAAACAAGTTATATCTATCATGCAATGCAATGAAACACATCTTAGATGTTTTCTTTATATTGCACAGAGGTTAGTTATTACGTGCATAACGAGGAACAAGTTAGATATGTCAGGCAATGCACTGAAACCCATGTTAGGTGTTTTCTTTTCACTGCAGAGAGGTTACTTATTTGCGTGCATATGCATAACGAGAAACAAGTTATATCTATCATGCAATGCAATGAAACACATCTTAGGTGTTTTCTTTTATTACACAGAGGTTAGTTATTACGTGCATATGCATTACGAGGAACAAATTAGATATGTCATGCAATGCACTGAAACCCATGTTAGGTGTTTTCTTTTCATTGCAGAGAGGTTAGCTATTTGCGTGCATATGCATAACGAGAAACAAGTTATATCTATCTTGCAATGCAATGAAACACATCTTAGATGTTTTCTTTTCATTGCACAGAGGATAGTTATTGCGTGCATATAAATAACGAGGAACAAGTTAGATATGTCATGCAATGCAATGAAACACATCTTAGGTATTTTCTTTTCATTGCACAGAGGTTAGTTATTCCGTGCATATGAATAACGAGTAACAAATTAGATATGTCATGTAATGCACTGAAACACATCTTAGGTGTTTTCTTTTCACTGAACAGAGCGAGTTATTGCGTGCATATGCATAACGAGAAACAAGTTAGATCTGTCATGCAATGCACTGAAACACATCTTAGGTGTTTTCTTTTCACTGCACAGAGCGAGTTATTGCGTGTATATGCATAACGAGAAACAAGTTAGATCTGTCATGCAATGCATTGAAACACATCTTAGTTGTTTTCTTTTCATTGCACAGAGGTTAGTTATTGCGTGCATATGCATAACGAGGAACAAGTTAGATATGTCATGCAATGCGATGAAACACATCTTAGGTGTTTTCTTTTCATTGCACAGAGGATAGTTATTGCATGCATACATAACGAGGAACAAGTTAGATTAGGTCATGCAATGCATTGAAACACATCTTAGTTGTTTTCTTTTCATTGCACAGAGGTTATTGCGTGCATATGCATTACGAGGAACAAGTTAGATATGTCATGTAATGCACTGAAACACATCTTAGGTGTTTTCTTTTCACTGCACATAGCGAGTTATTGCGTGCATATGCATAACGAGAAACAAGTTAGATCTGTCATGTAATGCACTGAAACACATCTTAGGTGTTTTCTTTTCACTGCACAGAGCGAGTTATTGCGTGCATATGCATAACGAAAAACAAGTTAGATCTGTCATGCAATGCACTGAAACACATCTTAGGTGTTTTCTTTTCACTGCACAGAGGTTAGTTATTGCGTGCATATGCATAACGAGGAACAAGTTAGATAGGTCATGCAATGCGATGAAACACATCTTAGGTGTTTTCTTTTCATTGCACAGAGGATAGTTATTGCATGCATACATAACGAGGAACAAGTTAGATAGGTCATGCAATGCATTGAAACACATCTTAGTTGTTTTCGTTTCACTGCATAGAGCGAGTTATTGCGTGCATATGCATAACGAGAAACAAGTTAGATCTGTCATGCAATGCACTGAAACACATCTTAGGTGTTTTCTTTTCACTGCACAGAGCGAGTTATTGCGTGTATATGCATAACGAGAAACAAGTTAGATATGTCATGCAATGCACTGAAACACATCTTAGGTGTTTTCTTTTCACTGCACAGAGGTTAGTTATTGCGTGCATATGCATAACGAGGAACAAGTTAGATAGGTCATGCAATGCGATGAAACACATCTTAGGTGTTTTCTTTTCATTGCACAGAGGATAGTTATTGCATGCATACATAACGAGGAACAAGTTAGATAGGTCATGCAATGCATTGAAACACATCTTAGTTGTTTTCGTTTCACTGCATAGAGCGAGTTATTGCGTGCATATGCATAACGAGAAACAAGTTAGATCTGTCATGCAATGCACTGAAACACATCTTAGGTGTTTTCTTTTCACTGCACAGAGCGAGTTATTGCGTGTATATGCATAACGAGAAACAAGTTAGATCTGTCATGCAATGCACTGAAACACATCTTAGGTGTTTTCTTTTCACTGCACAGAGGTTAGTTATTGCGTGCATATGCATAACGAGGAACAAGTTAGATATTTCATGTAATGCGATGAAACACATCTTAGGTGTTTTCTTTTCACTGCACAGAGGTTAGTTATTGCGTGCATATGCATAACGAGGAACAAGTTAGATATGTCATGCAATGCAATAAAACACATCTTAGGTGTCTTCTTTTCATTGGACAGAGGTTAGTTATCGTGTGCATGTGCAATGCAATCCTAAAGCACAAGCATTGCAAATCTCTCCGTTGCACAAGGAACAAGTTAGTGTGTGCATTGTAAAGCGATGGCTCTTTTGATGTTTTCTCGTCAAAACAGAAATTAATCAGTTGTAGAATGGAAATGCATGGAAAAGCACGCGTGTTTTATCTTTTCTTTTCATTGCAAAGAAAAATAAGTTAGAAATGTAAGAATTGCAATGAAACAACACACGTTATCCAGTCAAAGCAGAAGGAAGGGTTTAGTTCTTGAATGCAATAAAGTGCATATTACATATATGGTATTTTTGATGCACAAAGTTTTTCATGCACAATCCACATCTCTTCATTGCACAAAGCAACGAGTGTTGTTTTATTGCAATGCATAAAATATCGAACTTGTTCCTCATTGCAATCAAAAGAAAATGTATGCATGTGCTTTCGCATGCATTTCTATTTTACAAACTAGATTGTTTGTGCACAGACAAGAAAACATCACGTTATGCCTTTTCATTGCAACGAAAAACAAGTTAGATTGTTATGCAATCCAATGAAACTAGATATTAGGTGTTTTCTTTTCATTGCACAGAGAAACATGTTAGTTATTGCGTGCATATTCTTTAATGCACAACGTTAGACGTTAGATGTGTTTTCGTTGAACAACGGAATGAGTTAGATATTGAATGCGTTCCTCTGTTGCACAAAGGAACGAGTAAGTTATTGCATTGCACGACCGCTCAAGTGATGTTTTTTCGTCAGTGCGCAAAAGAATTAGTAGTAGAATCCATGCGAAAGAGTCAAAGGGTCCTCAAAGGTTTTAATAAATATTAACTTATTGACTTTTGATGATTTGTAAGCTATAGATAGGTTCCTTTTTGTCCTAGTGAACATATTTCTGGCTCACGGGTACTTGATTCTAAGCCATAGAGAAGTCCATATTTGACCTATTGTACTAATTTCTGGTCTATGTTTGATCAAATGTTTTTAAATAATATCAACTGATAGACTCAATCTGATGTTATACACATAGGTTCCTTTTTGACCTACTGAACATATTTCTGGCCCAAAAGTACTTGATCTTGAACTTTCCATACATACTCATAGACTCCAACAGATGCTTCCTAAGCCATAGAGAAGTCCATATCTGACCTATTGAACTCATTTCTGGTCAAAGGATCCTCAAAAGGTTTTAAACAATATAAACTTATAGACTCCTGATGTTACATTAGCTATACATAGGTCAATTTTTGACCTTCAGAAACACATTTATGGTCCACGGGTATTTGATGTTTGGGTTAATGTACCGAGAGCTTTGCTTCTCATGATGTAATTTCAGCCATAAATATATTTGACCTACTGAACATATATCTGGCCCAAAAGTACTTGACCTTGTACTTTCCATTCATACTTATAGACTCCAACAGATGCTTCCTAAGCCATAGAGAGTCCATATCTGACATATTGAACTAATTTCTGGTCAAAGATTTCTCAAAAGTTTAAAACAATATAAACTATTAGACTCCTTCTGATGTTATATTAGATATACATAGGTCAATTTTGACCTCCATGAACAAATTTATGGCACATTTCCAGAAGAAAATGTGAAGTGGAGCTTGAAGCGGCAAATCTCAGCACCCGGTTGCTAGGGTGTTCTGGGTGGTTGCTATGGCGTTGCTATGCGGTTGTTAGGGTATTCTGGGTGATTGCGAAGGTGTTCTGGGTGGTTGCTAGGGTGTTGCTAGGCGGTTGCTGGGGTGTTAATGGTGGTTGCTAGGGTGTTGCCAGATGGTTGCTTGGGTGTTCTGGTTTGTTTCTAGGGTGTTCTGGATGGTTGCTAGGCTGTTGCTTGGTGGTTGCTAGGGTGTTCTGGTTGGTTGGAGATTTACTTCTCATGATGTCATATCAGCCAGAAAAATATTTTACCTACTGAACATGTTTCTGGTCCAAAAATACTTGATCTTGAACTTTCCACACATACTCACAGACTATGTAATATAACATTCTGATGTTATATGACATAGTTTAATTTTTGACCTCCATGAACACTTTTATGGCCCACGGGTACTTGGATCTGTTGGTTAATATACCGAAAGATTTACATCTCATGATGTCATTTCAGCCAGACAAATATTTGACCTACTGAACATGTTTCTGGCCCAAAAGTACTTGATCTTGAACTTTCCAAACATACTCATAAACTCCAACAGATGCTTCTTAAGCCACAGAGAAGTCCATATCTGACATATTGAACTCATTTCTGGTCAAAGGTTTCTCAAAAAGTTTAAAACAATATAGACTTTTAGACTCCTTCTGATGTTATATTAGATATACATAGGTCAATTTTGACCTCCATGAACACATTTATGGCACATTTCCTGAAGAAAATGTGAAGTGGAGCTTGAAGCGGCAAATCTCAGCACCCGGTTGCTAGGGTGTTCTGGGAGGTTGCTACGGTGTTCTGGGTGGTTGGTAGGTTTTTTTTTAGGGTATTCTGGGTAGTTGCTATGGTGTTGCTATGCGGTTGCTAGGGTATTCTGGGTGGTTGCGAAGGTGTTCTGGGTGGTTGCTAGGGTGTTGCTATGTGGTTGCTAGGGTATTCTGGGTGGTTGTGAAGCTGTTCTGGGTGGTTGCTAGGGTGTTGCAAGGCGGTTGCTAGGGTATTCTGTGTGGTTGCGAAGGTGTTCTGGGTGGTTGCTGGGTTGTTCTGGTTTGTTTCTAGGGTGTTCTGGGTGGTTGCTATGCTGTTGGTTGGTGGTTGCTAGGGTGTTCTGGTTGGTTGGAGATTTATTTCTCATGATGTCATTTCAGCCAGAAAAATATTTTACCTACTAAACATGTTTCTGGCCCAAAAGTACTAGATCTTGAACTTTCCATACATATTCATAGACTATGTAATATAACATTTTGATGTTATATTACATAGGTCAATTTTTTACCTCCATGAATACTTTTATGGCCCACGGGTACTTGATCTGTGGGTTAATATACAGAGAGATTTACATCTCATGATGTCATTTCAGCCAGAGAAATATTTGACCTACTGAACATGTTTCTGGCCCAAAAGTTCTTGATCTTGAACTTTCCATACAGACTCATAGACTCCAATAGATGCTTCCTAAGAAGCCATAGAGAAGTCCATATCTGACCTATTGAACTCATTTCTGGTGAAAAGTTCCTCAAAATAGTTTAAAACAATATAAACTTATAGATTCCTTCTGATGTTATATTAACTATACATAGGTCAATTTTTGACCTCCAGGAACACATTTATGGTCCACGGGGATCTATGGGTGAGTATACCGAGAGATTTACTTCTCATGATGTAATTTCAGCCAGACAAATATTTGACCTCCTTCTGATGTTATATAAGACATACATTGGTCAATTATATTAGATATACATAGGTCAATTTTTGACCTCCAGGAATACATTTATGTCCCACGGGTACTTGATATGTTGGTTAATATACCGATAGATTTACTTCTCGTGATCTCATTGAACTCATTTCTTGTCAAAGGTTCCTCAAAAAGTTTAAAACAATGTAAACTTTTAGACTTCTTCTGATGTTATATTAGATATACATAGATCAATTTTTGACCTCCATGAACACATTTGTGGCACATTTCCTGAAGAAAATGTGAAGTGGAGCTTGAAGCGGCAAATCTCAGCACCCGGTTGCTAGGGTGTTCTGGGAGGTTGCTACGGTGTTCTGGGTGGTTGGTAGTTTTTTTTTTAGGGTATTCTGGGTGGTTGCTATGGTGTTGCTATGCAGTTGCTAGGGTATTCTGGGTGGTTGCGAAGGTGTTCTGGGTGGTTGCTAGGGTGTTGCTATGTGGTTGCTAGGGTATTCTGGGTGGTTGTGAAGCTGTTCTGGGTGGTTGCTAGGGTGTTGCAAGGCGGTTGCTAGGGTATTCTGGGTGGTTGCGAAGGTGTTCTGGGTGGTTGCTGGGTTGTTCTGGTTTGTTTCTAGGGTGTTCTGGGTGGTTGCTATGCTGTTGGTTGGTGGTTGCTAGGGTGTTCTGGTTGGTTGGAGATTTATTTCTCATGATGTCATTTCAGCCAGAAAAATATTTTACCTACTAAACATGTTTCTGGCCCAAAAGTACTAGATCTTGAACTTTCCATACATATTCATAGACTATGTAATATAACATTCTGATGTTATATTACATAGGTCAATTTTTGACCTCCACGAATACTTTTATGGCCCACGGGTACTTGATCTGTGGGTTAATATACAGAGAGATTTACATCTCATGATGTCATTTCAGCCAGAGAAATATTTGACCTACTGAACATGTTTCTGGCCCAAAAGTTCTTGATCTTGAACTTTCCATACAGACTCATAGACTCCAATAGATGCTTCCTAAGAAGCCATAGAGAAGTCCATATCTGACCTATTGAACTCATTTCTGGTGAAAAGTTCCTCAAAATAGTTTAAAACAATATAAACTTATAGATTTCTTCTGATGTTATATTAGCTATACATAGGTAAATTTCTGACCTCCAGGAACACATTTATAGCCCACGGGTACTTGATCTATGGGTGAGTATACCGAGAGATTTACTTCTCATGATGTAATTTCAGCCAGACAAATATTTGACCTCCTTCTGATGTTATATAAGACATACATTGGTCAATTATATTAGATATACATAGGTCAATTTTTGACCTCCAGGAACACATTTATGTCCCACGGGTACTTGATCTGTGGGTTAATATACCGATAGATTTACTTCTCGTGATCTCATTGAACTCATTTCTTGTCAAAGGTTCCTCAAAATGTTTAAAACAATGTAAACTTTTAGACTTCTTCTGATGTTATATTAGATATACATAGATCAATTTTTGACCACCAGGAACACATTTATGGCACATTTCCAGAAGAAAATATGAAGTGGAGCTTGAAGCGGCAAATCTCACCACCCGGTTGCTAGGGTGTTCTGGGAGGTTGCTACGGTGTTCTGGGTGGTTGCTAGGTGTTTTTTTAGGGTATTCTGGGTGGTTGCTATGGTGTTGCTATGCAGTTGCTAGGGTATTCTGGGTGGTTGCGAAGGTGTTCTGGGTGGTTGCTAGGGTGTTGCTAGGCGGTTGCTGGGGTATTCTGGGTGGTTGCTATGGTGTTGCTATGTGGTTGCTAGGGTGTTGCTAGGCGATTGCTGGGGTGTTAATGGTGGTTGCTAGGGTGTTGCCAGATGGTTGCTGGGGTGTTCTGGTTTGTTTCTAGGGTGTGCTGGGTGGTTGCTAGGCTGTTGATTGGTGGTTGCTAGGGTGTTCTGGTTGGTTGGAGATTTACTTCTCATGATGTCATTTCAGCCAGAAAATTATTTTACCTACTGAACATGTTTCTGATCCAAAAATACTTAATCTTGAACTTTCCACACATACTCACTGACTATGTAATATAACATTCTGATGTTATATTACATAGGTCAATTTTTGACCTCCATGAACACTTTTATGGCCCACGGGTACTTGGATCTGTTGGTTAATATACCAAGAGATTTACATCTCATGATGTCATTTCAGCCAGACAAATATTTGACCTACTGAACATGTTTCTGGCCCAAAAGTACTTGATCTTGAACTTTCCAAACATACTCATAAACTCCAACAGATGCTTCCTAAGCCACAGAGAAGTCCATATCTGACATATTGAACTCATTTCTGGTCAAAGGTTTCTCAAAAAGTTTAAAACAATATAGACTTTTAGACTCCTTCTGATGTTATATTAGATATACATAGGTCAATTTTGACCTCCATGAACACATTTATGGCACATTTCCTGAAGAAAATGTGAAGTGTCGCTTGAAGCGGCAAATCTCAGCACCCGGTTGCTAGGGTGTTCTGGGAGGTTGCTACGGTGTTCTGGGTGGTTGCTAGGTGTTTTTTTAGGGTATTCTGGGTGGTTGCTATGGTGTTGCTATGCGGTTGTTAGGGTATTCTGGGTGGTTGCGAAGGTGTTCTGGGTGGTTGCTAGGGTGTTGCTAGGCGGTTGCTGGGGTGTTAATGGTGGTTGCTAGGGTGTTGCCAGATGGTTGCTAGGGTGTTCTGGTTTGTTTATAGGGTGTTCTGGATGGTTGCTAGGCTGTTGCTTGGTGGTTGCTAGGGTGTTCTGGGAGGTTGCTACGGTGTTCTGGGTGGTTGCTAGGTGTTTTTTTAGGGTATTCTGGGTGGTTGCTATGGTGTTGCTATGTGGTTGCTAGGGTATTCTGGGTGGTTGCGAAGGTGTTCTGGGTGGTTGCTAGGGTGTTGCTAGGCGGTTGCTGGGGTATTCTGGGTGGTTGCTATGGTGTTGCTATGTGGTTGCTAGGGTGTTGCTAGGCGATTGCTGGGGTGTTAATGGTGGTTGCTAGGGTGTTGCCAGATGGTTGCTAGGGTGTTCTGGTTTGTTTATAGGGTGTTCTGGATGGTTGCTAGGCTGTTGATTGGTGGTTGCTAGGGTGTTCTGGTTGGTTGGAGATTTACTTCTCATGATGTCATATCAGCCAGAAAAATATTTTACCTACTGAACATGTTTCTGGTCCAAAAATACTTGATCTTGAACTTTCCACACATACTCACAGACTATGTAATATAACATTCTGATGTTATATGACATAGTTTAATTTTTGACCTCCATGAACACTTTTATGGCCCACGGGTACTTGGATCTGTTGGTTAATATACCGAAAGATTTACATCTCATGATGTCATTTCAGCCAGACAAATATTTGACCTACTGAACATGTTTCTGGCCCAAAAGTACTTGATCTTGAACTTTCCAAACATACTCATAAACTCCAACAGATGCTTCTTAAGCCACAGAGAAGTCCATATCTGACATATTGAACTCATTTCTGGTCAAAGGTTTCTCAAAAAGTTTAAAACAATATAGACTATTAGACTCCTTCTGATGTTATATTAGATATACATAGGTCAATTTTGACCTCCATGAACACATTTATGGCACATTTCCTGAAGAAAATGTGAAGTGGAGCTTGAAGCGGCAAATCTCAGCACCCGGTTGCTAGGGTGTTCTGGGAGGTTGCTACGGTGTTCTGGGTGGTTGGTAGGTTTTTTTTTAGGGTATTCTGGGTAGTTGCTATGGTGTTGCTATGCGGTTGCTAGGGTATTCTGGGTGGTTGCGAAGGTGTTCTGGGTGGTTGCTAGGGTGTTGCTATGTGGTTGCTAGGGTATTCTGGGTGGTTGTGAAGCTGTTCTGGGTGGTTGCTAGGGTGTTGCAAGGCGGTTGCTAGGGTATTCTGTGTGGTTGCGAAGGTGTTCTGGGTGGTTGCTGGGTTGTTCTGGTTTGTTTCTAGGGTGTTCTGGGTGGTTGCTATGCTGTTGGTTGGTGGTTGCTAGGGTGTTCTGGTTGGTTGGAGATTTATTTCTCATGATGTCATTTCAGCCAGAAAAATATTTTACCTACTAAACATGTTTCTGGCCCAAAAGTACTAGATCTTGAACTTTCCATACATATTCATAGACTATGTAATATAACATTTTGATGTTATATTACATAGGTCAATTTTTTACCTCCATGAATACTTTTATGGCCCACGGGTACTTGATCTGTGGGTTAATATACAGAGAGATTTACATCTCATGATGTCATTTCAGCCAGAGAAATATTTGACCTACTGAACATGTTTCTGGCCCAAAAGTTCTTGATCTTGAACTTTCCATACAGACTCATAGACTCCAATAGATGCTTCCTAAGAAGCCATAGAGAAGTCCATATCTGACCTATTGAACTCATTTCTGGTGAAAAGTTCCTCAAAATAGTTTAAAACAATATAAACTTATAGATTCCTTCTGATGTTATATTAACTATACATAGGTCAATTTTTGACCTCCAGGAACACATTTATGGTCCACGGGTACTTGATCTATGGGTGAGTATACCGAGAGATTTACTTCTCATGATGTAATTTCAGCCAGACAAATATTTGACCTCCTTCTGATGTTATATAAGACATACATTGGTCAATTATATTAGATATACATAGGTCAATTTTTGACCTCCAGGAACACATTTATGTCCCACGGGTACTTGATATGTTGGTTAATATACCGATAGATTTACTTCTCGTGATCTCATTGAACTCATTTCTTGTCAAAGGTTCCTCAAAAAGTTTAAAACAATGTAAACTTTTAGACTTCTTCTGATGTTATATTAGATATACATAGATCAATTTTTGACCTCCATGAACACATTTGTGGCACATTTCCTGAAGAAAATGTGAAGTGGAGCTTGAAGCGGCAAATCTCAGCACCCGGTTGCTAGGGTGTTCTGGGAGGTTGCTACGGTGTTCTGGGTGGTTGGTAGTTTTTTTTTTAGGGTATTCTGGGTGGTTGCTATGGTGTTGCTATGCAGTTGCTAGGGTATTCTGGGTGGTTGCGAAGGTGTTCTGGGTGGTTGCTAGGGTGTTGCTATGTGGTTGCTAGGGTATTCTGGGTGGTTGTGAAGCTGTTCTGGGTGGTTGCTAGGGTGTTGCAAGGCGGTTGCTAGGGTATTCTGGGTGGTTGCGAAGGTGTTCTGGGTGGTTGCTGGGTTGTTCTGGTTTGTTTCTAGGGTGTTCTGGGTGGTTGCTATGCTGTTGGTTGGTGGTTGCTAGGGTGTTCTGGTTGGTTGGAGATTTATTTCTCATGATGTCATTTCAGCCAGAAAAATATTTTACCTACTAAACATGTTTCTGGCCCAAAAGTACTAGATCTTGAACTTTCCATACATATTCATAGACTATGTAATATAACATTCTGATGTTATATTACATAGGTCAATTTTTGACCTCCACGAATACTTTTATGGCCCACGGGTACTTGATCTGTGGGTTAATATACAGAGAGATTTACATCTCATGATGTCATTTCAGCCAGAGAAATATTTGACCTACTGAACATGTTTCTGGCCCAAAAGTTCTTGATCTTGAACTTTCCATACAGACTCATAGACTCCAATAGATGCTTCCTAAGAAGCCATAGAGAAGTCCATATCTGACCTATTGAACTCATTTCTGGTGAAAAGTTCCTCAAAATAGTTTAAAACAATATAAACTTATAGATTTCTTCTGATGTTATATTAGCTATACATAGGTAAATTTCTGACCTCCAGGAACACATTTATAGCCCACGGGTACTTGATCTATGGGTGAGTATACCGAGAGATTTACTTCTCATGATGTAATTTCAGCCAGACAAATATTTGACCTCCTTCTGATGTTATATAAGACATACATTGGTCAATTATATTAGATATACATAGGTCAATTTTTGACCTCCAGGAACACATTTATGTCCCACGGGTACTTGATCTGTGGGTTAATATACCGATAGATTTACTTCTCGTGATCTCATTGAACTCATTTCTTGTCAAAGGTTCCTCAAAATGTTTAAAACAATGTAAACTTTTAGACTTCTTCTGATGTTATATTAGATATACATAGATCAATTTTTGACCACCAGGAACACATTTATGGCACATTTCCAGAAGAAAATATGAAGTGGAGCTTGAAGCGGCAAATCTCACCACCCGGTTGCTAGGGTGTTCTGGGAGGTTGCTACGGTGTTCTGGGTGGTTGCTAGGTGTTTTTTTAGGGTATTCTGGGTGGTTGCTATGGTGTTGCTATGCAGTTGCTAGGGTATTCTGGGTGGTTGCGAAGGTGTTCTGGGTGGTTGCTAGGGTGTTGCTAGGCGGTTGCTGGGGTATTCTGGGTGGTTGCTATGGTGTTGCTATGTGGTTGCTAGGGTGTTGCTAGGCGATTGCTGGGGTGTTAATGGTGGTTGCTAGGGTGTTGCCAGATGGTTGCTGGGGTGTTCTGGTTTGTTTCTAGGGTGTGCTGGGTGGTTGCTAGGCTGTTGATTGGTGGTTGCTAGGGTGTTCTGGTTGGTTGGAGATTTACTTCTCATGATGTCATTTCAGCCAGAAAATTATTTTACCTACTGAACATGTTTCTGATCCAAAAATACTTAATCTTGAACTTTCCACACATACTCACTGACTATGTAATATAACATTCTGATGTTATATTACATAGGTCAATTTTTGACCTCCATGAACACTTTTATGGCCCACGGGTACTTGGATCTGTTGGTTAATATACCAAGAGATTTACATCTCATGATGTCATTTCAGCCAGACAAATATTTGACCTACTGAACATGTTTCTGGCCCAAAAGTACTTGATCTTGAACTTTCCAAACATACTCATAAACTCCAACAGATGCTTCCTAAGCCACAGAGAAGTCCATATCTGACATATTGAACTCATTTCTGGTCAAAGGTTTCTCAAAAAGTTTAAAACAATATAGACTTTTAGACTCCTTCTGATGTTATATTAGATATACATAGGTCAATTTTGACCTCCATGAACACATTTATGGCACATTTCCTGAAGAAAATGTGAAGTGTCGCTTGAAGCGGCAAATCTCAGCACCCGGTTGCTAGGGTGTTCTGGGAGGTTGCTACGGTGTTCTGGGTGGTTGCTAGGTGTTTTTTTAGGGTATTCTGGGTGGTTGCTATGGTGTTGCTATGCGGTTGTTAGGGTATTCTGGGTGGTTGCGAAGGTGTTCTGGGTGGTTGCTAGGGTGTTGCTAGGCGGTTGCTGGGGTGTTAATGGTGGTTGCTAGGGTGTTGCCAGATGGTTGCTAGGGTGTTCTGGTTTGTTTATAGGGTGTTCTGGATGGTTGCTAGGCTGTTGCTTGGTGGTTGCTAGGGTGTTCTGGGAGGTTGCTACGGTGTTCTGGGTGGTTGCTAGGTGTTTTTTTAGGGTATTCTGGGTGGTTGCTATGGTGTTGCTATGTGGTTGCTAGGGTATTCTGGGTGGTTGCGAAGGTGTTCTGGGTGGTTGCTAGGGTGTTGCTAGGCGGTTGCTGGGGTATTCTGGGTGGTTGCTATGGTGTTGCTATGTGGTTGCTAGGGTGTTGCTAGGCGATTGCTGGGGTGTTAATGGTGGTTGCTAGGGTGTTGCCAGATGGTTGCTAGGGTGTTCTGGTTTGTTTATAGGGTGTTCTGGATGGTTGCTAGGCTGTTGATTGGTGGTTGCTAGGGTGTTCTGGTTGGTTGGAGATTTACTTCTCATGATGTCATTTCAGCCAGAAAATTATTTTACCTACTGAACATGTTTCTGGTCCAAAAATACTTAATCTTGAACTTTTCACACATACTCACAGACTATGTAATATAACATTCTGATGTTATATTACATAGGTCAATTTTTGACCTCCATGAACACTTTTATGGCCCACGGGTACTTGGATCTGTTGGTTAATATACCAAGAGATTTACATCTCATGATGTCATTTCAGCCAGACAAATATTTGACCTACTGAACATGTTTCTTGCCCAAAAGTACTTGATCTTGAACTTTCCAAACATACTCATAGACTCCAACAGATGATTCCTAAGCCACAGAGAAGTCCATATCTGACATATTGAACTCATTTCGGGTCAAAGGTTTCTCAAAAAGTTTAAAACAATATAGACTTTTAGACTCCTTCTGATGTTATATTAGATATACATAGGTAAAATTTGACCTCCATGAACACATTTATGGCACATTTCCTGAAGAAAATGTGAAGTGGAGCTTGAAGCGGCAAATCTCAGCACCCGGTTGCTAGGGTGTTCTGGGAGGTTGCTACGGTGTTCTGGGTGGTTGGTAGGTTTTTTTTTAGGGTATTCTGGGTGGTTGCTAAGGTGTTGCTATGCGGTTGCTATGGTATTCTGGGTGGTTGCGAAGGTGTTCTGGGTGGTTGCTAGGGTTTTGCTATGTGGTTGCTAGGGTATTCTGGGTGGTTGCGAAGCTGTTCGGGGTGGTTGCTAGGGTGTTGCTAGGCGGTTGCTAGGGTATTCTGGGTGGTTGCGAAGGTGTTCTGGGTGGTTGCTGGGTTGTTTTGGTTTGTTTCTAGGGTGTTCTGGGTGGTTGCTATGCTGTTACTTGGTGGTTGCTAGGGTGTTCTGGTTGGTTGGAGATTTATTTCTCATGATGTCATTTCAGCCAGAAAAATATTTTACCTACTAAACATGTTTCTGGCCCAAAAGTACTAGATCTTGAACTTTCCATACATATTCATAGACTATGTAATATAACATTCTGATGTTATATTACATAGGTCAATTTTTGACCTCCATGAATACTTTTATGGCCCACAGGTACTTGATCTGTGGGTTAATATACAAAGAGATTTACATCTCATGATGTCATTTCAGCCAGACAAATATTTGACCTACTGAACATGTTTCTGGGCCAAAAGTTCTTGATCTTGAACTTTCCAAACATACTCATAAACTCCAACAGATGCTTCTTAAGCCACAGAGAAGTCCATATCTGACCTATTGAACTCATTTCTGGTGAAAAGTTCCTCAAAATAGTTTAAAACAATATAAACTTATAGATTCCTTCTGATGTTATATTAGCTATACATAGGTCAATTTTTGACCTCCAGGAACACATTTATGGCCCACGGGTACTTGATCTATGGGTGAGTATACCGAGAGATTTACTTCTAATGATGTAATTTCAGCCAGACAAATATTTGACCTCCTTCTGATGTTATATAAGATATACATTGGTCAATTATATTAGATATACATAGGTCAATTGTTGACCTCCAGGAACACATTTATGTCCCACGGGTACTTGATCTGTGAGTTAATATACCGATAGATTTACTTCTCGTGATGTCATTGAACTCATTTCTGGTCAAAGGTTCCTCAAAAAGTTTAAAACAATGTAAACTTTTAGACTTCTTCTGATGTTAGATTAGATATACATAGATACATTTTTGACCACCAGGAACACATTTATGGCACATTTCCAGAAGAAAATGTGAAGTTGAGCCTGAAGTGGCAAATCTCACCACCCGGTTACTAGGGTGTTCTGTGTGGTTGCTAGGTGGTTGTTAGGGTATTCTGGGTGGTTGCTATGGTGTTTTTATGTGGTTGCTAGGTGCTAATGTTGCTAGGCGGTTGCCAGATTGTTCTGGATGGTTGCTAGGGTGTTGCTAGGTGGTTGCTGGGGTGTTCTTGTTTGTTGGTGTTGGTTGCTGGGTGGTTGCTAGGGTGTTTTAGGTCGTTACTATGGTATTCTGGGTTGTTGCTATGGTGTTACCAGGTGGTTGGTAGTGTTTACATATGGTTACTAAAGATTTTCTGTAATGTTTTTGGGCATGATTTAGCTCTTAACTAATAAATTCTTTTGTAATATAATGTAATATGATATAAACTAATCAATATGTTTATATTGTTTGAAACCTTTTGAGGACCCTTTTACCATAACAATATAAACTTCTAGAGTCCATCTGATGTTGTATTAGCTATACATGGGTCAATTTTTGACCTATGTAACACATTTATGGCACATTTCCAGAAGAAAATGTGAAGTACTGCTTGCAGTGGCAAATCTCACCACCCGGTTGCTAGGGTGTTCCCGGTGGTTGCTACAGTGTTCTGGGTGGTTGCTAGGTGGTTGTTAGGGTATTCCGGGTGGTTGCTAGGGTGTTGCTAGGGTGTTCTGGGTGGTTACTAGGGTGTTGCTAGGTGGTTGCTAGGGTGTTCTTGGTGGTTACTTGGGTTTTGCTAGGGTTGGTTGCTTGCTAGGGTGTTGCTAAGGTGTTCTGGGTGGTTGCTAGGCGGTTGCTAAAGTGTTGCTAAGGTGTTCTGGGTGGTTGCTAGGGTGATTTAGGTGGTTACTATGGTAGTCTGTGTGGTTCCTATGGTGTTTCTAGGTGGTTGGTAGTGTCCAAATTACTATAGAGTTTTTATAATGTTTTTGGCAATTGATTTATATATCATCAAAAGGAGCCCATAAGTTTTTTCAGAAATAATTTCAATAGGTCAGATGTGGACAATTCTATATGGCCTAGGAACCATCAAAAGGAGTCTATGAGTATGTAGAAAGTTCAAGATCAAGTACACATGGGCAAGAAATACAGTCTGTAGGTCAAATATCTGTCTGGCTAAAATAACATGATAAGAGGTCATTCTGTATAGTATCCTGATTTTTAAAGAACACCTTAGCCAGAAATATGTTCAGTAGTTAAAATAAGGACTCTTGTATGGCTTCAGTAACATCAAAAGGAGTTAATGAGTATGTTTAGAATGTTCAAGATCAAGTACTCGTGGGCCAGAACTATATTCAGTAGGTCAAAAAGGAACCTATCTATAGCTCATGTAATATCAGAAGGAGTCTAAAAGTTTTTCTTGTTTAAAAACTTTTGAGGACCCTTTGACCAGACATGAGTTAAATACTTAAGATATGGACGTTCTATATGCCTTAAGAAGCATCAAAAGGAGTCTATGAGAATTTATACAAAAAGTTCGAGACCTAGTACTCGTCGGCAAGGACTATGTTTGTGGGTCAATGAGGAACCTCTAGGCCTAGAAAGCAGTCTAAGAAGTAGCATAAGAAGTAGTCTATAGAAAGTTCAATATCAGGTACTCGTGGGACAGATATATGTTCAGTATATGTTCAAATATCTTCCTGCTCATAAAACATCATAAGTAGTAAATATCAATGTATAGTAACCTAATGATATAGTAACCTATGTTCAGCAGGTCAAATAGGAACCTTTGTATAGCGAGAAACAAGTTATATCTATCATGCAATGCAATGAAACACATCTTAGGTGTTTTCTTTTTATTGCACAGAGGTTAGTTATTAAGTGCATATGCATTACGAGGAACAAATTAGATATGTCATGCAATGCACTGAAACCCATGTTAGGTGTTTTCTTTTCACTGCAGAGAGGTTAGCTATTTGCGTGCATAGGCATAACGAGAAACAAGTTATATCTATCTTGCAATGCAATGAAACACATCTTAGGTGTTTTCTTTTCATTGCACAGAGGATAGTTATTGCATGCATACATAACGAGGAACAAGTTAGATATGTCATGCAATGCAATGAAACACATCTTAGGTATTTTCTTTTCATTGCACAGAGGTTA
Organism: Pimephales promelas; assembly: GCF_988280905.1. Taxonomy (NCBI): domain Eukaryota; kingdom Metazoa; phylum Chordata; class Actinopteri; order Cypriniformes; family Leuciscidae; genus Pimephales; species Pimephales promelas. The sequence goes on along the minus strand of NC_142775.1, from coordinate 10,038,973 downwards.
GTTATTCCGTGCATATAAATAACGAGTAACAAGTTAGATATGTCATGTAATGCACTGAAACACATCTTAGGTGTTTTCTTTTCACTGCACAGAGCGAGTTATTGCGTGCATATGCATAACGAGAAACAAGTTAGATCTGTCATGCAATGCACTGAAACACATCTTAGGTGTTTTCTTTTCACTGCACAGAGCGAGTTATTGCGTGTATATGCATAACGAGAAACAAGTTAGATCTGTCATGCAATGCACTGAAACACATCTTAGGTGTTTTCTTTTCACTGCACAGAGGTTAGTTATTGCGTGCATATGCATAACGAGGAACAAGTTAGATAGGTCATGCAATGCGATTAAATACATCTTAGGTGTTTTCTTTTCATTGCAAAGAGGATAGTTATTGCATGCATACATAACGAGGAACAAGTTAGATTAGGTCATGCAATGCATTGAAACACATCTTAGGTGTTTTCTTTTTATTGCACAGAGGTTAGTTATTAAGTGCATATGCATTACGAGGAACAAATTAGATATGTCATGCAATGCACTGAAACCCATGTTAGGTGTTTTCTTTTCACTGCAGAGAGGTTAGCTATTTGCGTGCATAGGCATAACGAGAAACAAGTTATATCTATCTTGCAATGCAATGAAACACATCTTAGGTGTTTTCTTTTCATTGCACAGAGGATAGTTATTGCATGCATACATAACGAGGAACAAGTTAGATATGTCATGCAATGCAATGAAACACATCTTAGGTATTTTCTTTTCATTGCACAGAGGTTAGTTATTCCGTGCATATAAATAACGAGTAACAAGTTAGATATGTCATGTAATGCACTGAAACACGTCTTAGGTGTTTTCTTTTCACTGCACAGAGCGAGTTATTGCGTGCATATGCATAACGAGAAACAAGTTAGATCTGTCATGCAATGCACTGAAACACATCTTAGGTGTTTTCTTTTCACTGCACAGAGCGAGTTATTGCGTGTATATGCATAACGAGAAACAAGTTAGATCTGTCATGCAATGCACTGAAACACATCTTAGGTGTTTTCTTTTCACTGCACAGAGGTTAGTTATTGCGTGCATATGCATAACGAGGAACAAGTTAGATATGTCATGCAATGCAATAAAACACATCTTAGGTGTCTTCTTTTCATTGGACAGAGGTTAGTTATCGTGTGCATGTGCAATGCAATCCTAAAGCACAAGCATTGCAAATCTCTCCGTTGCACAAGGAACAAGTTAGTGTGTGCATTGTAAAGCGATGGCTCTTTTGATGTTTTCTCGTCAAAACAGAAATTAATCAGTTGTAGAATGGAAATGCATGGAAAAGCACGCGTGTTTTATCTTTTCTTTTCATTGCAAAGAAAAATAAGTTAGAAATGTAAGAATTGCAATGAAACAACACACGTTATCCAGTCAAAGCAGAAGGAAGGGTTTAGTTCTTGAATGCAATAAAGTGCATATTACATATATGGTATTTTTGATGCACAAAGTTTTTCATGCACAATCCACATCTCTTCATTGCACAAAGCAACGAGTGTTGTTTTATTGCAATGCATAAAATATCGAACTTGTTCCTCATTGCAATCAAAAGAAAATGTATGCATGTGCTTTCGCATGCATTTCTATTTTACAAACTAGATTGTTTGTGCACAGACAAGAAAACATCACGTTATGCCTTTTCATTGCAACGAAAAACAAGTTAGATTGTTATGCAATCCAATGAAACTAGATATTAGGTGTTTTCTTTTCATTGCACAGAGAAACATGTTAGTTATTGCGTGCATATTCTTTAATGCACAACGTTAGACGTTAGATGTGTTTTCGTTGAACAACGGAATGAGTTAGATATTGAATGCGTTCCTCTGTTGCACAAAGGAACGAGTAAGTTATTGCATTGCACGACCGCTCAAGTGATGTTTTTTCGTCAGTGCGCAAAAGAATTAGTAGTAGAATCCATGCGAAAGAGTCAAAGGGTCCTCAAAGGTTTTAATAAATATTAACTTATTGACTTTTGATGATTTGTAAGCTATAGATAGGTTCCTTTTTGTCCTAGTGAACATATTTCTGGCTCACGGGTACTTGATTCTAAGCCATAGAGAAGTCCATATTTGACCTATTGTACTAATTTCTGGTCTATGTTTGATCAAATGTTTTTAAATAATATCAACTGATAGACTCAATCTGATGTTATACACATAGGTTCCTTTTTGACCTACTGAACATATTTCTGGCCCAAAAGTACTTGATCTTGAACTTTCCATACATACTCATAGACTCCAACAGATGCTTCCTAAGCCATAGAGAAGTCCATATCTGACCTATTGAACTCATTTCTGGTCAAAGGATCCTCAAAAGGTTTTAAACAATATAAACTTATAGACTCCTGATGTTACATTAGCTATACATAGGTCAATTTTTGACCTTCAGAAACACATTTATGGTCCACGGGTATTTGATGTTTGGGTTAATGTACCGAGAGCTTTGCTTCTCATGATGTAATTTCAGCCATAAATATATTTGACCTACTGAACATATATCTGGCCCAAAAGTACTTGACCTTGTACTTTCCATTCATACTCATAGACTCCAACAGATGCTTCCTAAGCCATAGAGAGTCCATATCTGACATATTGAACTAATTTCTGGTCAAAGATTTCTCAAAAGTTTAAAACAATATAAACTTTTAGACTCCTTCTGATGTTATATTAGATATACATAGGTCAATTTTGACCTCCATGAACAAATTTATGGCACATTTCCAGAAGAAAATGTGAAGTGGAGCTTGAAGCGGCAAATCTCAGCACCCGGTTGCTAGGGTGTTCTGGGTGGTTGCTATGGCGTTGCTATGCGGTTGTTAGGGTATTCTGGGTGATTGCGAAGGTGTTCTGGGTGGTTGCTAGGGTGTTGCTAGGCGGTTGCTGGGGTGTTAATGGTGGTTGCTAGGGTGTTGCCAGATGGTTGCTTGGGTGTTCTGGTTTGTTTCTAGGGTGTTCTGGATGGTTGCTAGGCTGTTGCTTGGTGGTTGCTAGGGTGTTCTGGTTGGTTGGAGATTTACTTCTCATGATGTCATATCAGCCAGAAAAATATTTTACCTACTGAACATGTTTCTGGTCCAAAAATACTTGATCTTGAACTTTCCACACATACTCACAGACTATGTAATATAACATTCTGATGTTATATGACATAGTTTAATTTTTGACCTCCATGAACACTTTTATGGCCCACGGGTACTTGGATCTGTTGGTTAATATACCGAAAGATTTACATCTCATGATGTCATTTCAGCCAGACAAATATTTGACCTACTGAACATGTTTCTGGCCCAAAAGTACTTGATCTTGAACTTTCCAAACATACTCATAAACTCCAACAGATGCTTCTTAAGCCACAGAGAAGTCCATATCTGACATATTGAACTCATTTCTGGTCAAAGGTTTCTCAAAAAGTTTAAAACAATATAGACTTTTAGACTCCTTCTGATGTTATATTAGATATACATAGGTCAATTTTGACCTCCATGAACACATTTATGGCACATTTCCTGAAGAAAATGTGAAGTGGAGCTTGAAGCGGCAAATCTCAGCACCCGGTTGCTAGGGTGTTCTGGGAGGTTGCTACGGTGTTCTGGGTGGTTGGTAGGTTTTTTTTTAGGGTATTCTGGGTAGTTGCTATGGTGTTGCTATGCGGTTGCTAGGGTATTCTGGGTGGTTGCGAAGGTGTTCTGGGTGGTTGCTAGGGTGTTGCTATGTGGTTGCTAGGGTATTCTGGGTGGTTGTGAAGCTGTTCTGGGTGGTTGCTAGGGTGTTGCAAGGCGGTTGCTAGGGTATTCTGTGTGGTTGCGAAGGTGTTCTGGGTGGTTGCTGGGTTGTTCTGGTTTGTTTCTAGGGTGTTCTGGGTGGTTGCTATGCTGTTGGTTGGTGGTTGCTAGGGTGTTCTGGTTGGTTGGAGATTTATTTCTCATGATGTCATTTCAGCCAGAAAAATATTTTACCTACTAAACATGTTTCTGGCCCAAAAGTACTAGATCTTGAACTTTCCATACATATTCATAGACTATGTAATATAACATTTTGATGTTATATTACATAGGTCAATTTTTTACCTCCATGAATACTTTTATGGCCCACGGGTACTTGATCTGTGGGTTAATATACAGAGAGATTTACATCTCATGATGTCATTTCAGCCAGAGAAATATTTGACCTACTGAACATGTTTCTGGCCCAAAAGTTCTTGATCTTGAACTTTCCATACAGACTCATAGACTCCAATAGATGCTTCCTAAGAAGCCATAGAGAAGTCCATATCTGACCTATTGAACTCATTTCTGGTGAAAAGTTCCTCAAAATAGTTTAAAACAATATAAACGTATAGATTCCTTCTGATGTTATATTAACTATACATAGGTCAATTTTTGACCTCCAGGAACACATTTATGGTCCACGGGTACTTGATCTATGGGTGAGTATACCGAGAGATTTACTTCTCATGATGTAATTTCAGCCAGACAAATATTTGACCTCCTTCTGATGTTATATAAGACATACATTGGTCAATTATATTAGATATACATAGGTCAATTTTTGACCTCCAGGAACACATTTATGTCCCACGGGTACTTGATATGTTGGTTAATATACCGATAGATTTACTTCTCGTGATCTCATTGAACTCATTTCTTGTCAAAGGTTCCTCAAAAAGTTTAAAACAATGTAAACTTTTAGACTTCTTCTGATGTTATATTAGATATACATAGATCAATTTTTGACCTCCATGAACACATTTGTGGCACATTTCCTGAAGAAAATGTGAAGTGGAGCTTGAAGCGGCAAATCTCAGCACCCGGTTGCTAGGGTGTTCTGGGAGGTTGCTACGGTGTTCTGGGTGGTTGGTAGTTTTTTTTTTAGGGTATTCTGGGTGGTTGCTATGGTGTTGCTATGCAGTTGCTAGGGTATTCTGGGTGGTTGCGAAGGTGTTCTGGGTGGTTGCTAGGGTGTTGCTATGTGGTTGCTAGGGTATTCTGGGTGGTTGTGAAGCTGTTCTGGGTGGTTGCTAGGGTGTTGCAAGGCGGTTGCTAGGGTATTCTGGGTGGTTGCGAAGGTGTTCTGGGTGGTTGCCTTGGTTGTTCTGGTTTGTTTCTAGGGTGTTCTGGGTGGTTGCTATGCTGTTGGTTGGTGGTTGCTAGGGTGTTCTGGTTGGTTGGAGATTTATTTCTCATGATGTCATTTCAGCCAGAAAAATATTTTACCTACTAAACATGTTTCTGGCCCAAAAGTACTAGATCTTGAACTTTCCATACATATTCATAGACTATGTAATATAACATTCTGATGTTATATTACATAGGTCAATTTTTGACCTCCACGAATACTTTTATGGCCCACGGGTACTTGATCTGTGGGTTAATATACAGAGAGATTTACATCTCATGATGTCATTTCAGCCAGAGAAATATTTGACCTACTGAACATGTTTCTGGCCCAAAAGTTCTTGATCTTGAACTTTCCATACAGACTCATAGACTCCAATAGATGCTTCCTAAGAAGCCATAGAGAAGTCCATATCTGACCTATTGAACTCATTTCTGGTGAAAAGTTCCTCAAAATAGTTTAAAACAATATAAACTTATAGATTTCTTCTGATGTTATATTAGCTATACATAGGTAAATTTCTGACCTCCAGGAACACATTTATAGCCCACGGGTACTTGATCTATGGGTGAGTATACCGAGAGATTTACTTCTCATGATGTAATTTCAGCCAGACAAATATTTGACCTCCTTCTGATGTTATATAAGACATACATTGGTCAATTATATTAGATATACATAGGTCAATTTTTGACCTCCAGGAACACATTTATGTCCCACGGGTACTTGATCTGTGGGTTAATATACCGATAGATTTACTTCTCGTGATCTCATTGAACTCATTTCTTGTCAAAGGTTCCTCAAAATGTTTAAAACAATGTAAACTTTTAGACTTCTTCTGATGTTATATTAGATATACATAGATCAATTTTTGACCACCAGGAACACATTTATGGCACATTTCCAGAAGAAAATATGAAGTGGAGCTTGAAGCGGCAAATCTCACCACCCGGTTGCTAGGGTGTTCTGGGAGGTTGCTACGGTGTTCTGGGTGGTTGCTAGGTGTTTTTTTAGGGTATTCTGGGTGGTTGCTATGGTGTTGCTATGCAGTTGCTAGGGTATTCTGGGTGGTTGCGAAGGTGTTCTGGGTGGTTGCTAGGGTGTTGCTAGGCGGTTGCTGGGGTATTCTGGGTGGTTGCTATGGTGTTGCTATGTGGTTGCTAGGGTGTTGCTAGGCGATTGCTGGGGTGTTAATGGTGGTTGCTAGGGTGTTTCCAGATGGTTGCTGGGGTGTTCTGGTTTGTTTCTAGGGTGTGCTGGGTGGTTGCTAGGCTGTTGATTGGTGGTTGCTAGGGTGTTCTGGTTGGTTGGAGATTTACTTCTCATGATGTCATTTCAGCCAGAAAATTATTTTACCTACTGAACATGTTTCTGGTCCAAAAATACTTAATCTTGAACTTTCCACACATACTCACTGACTATGTAATATAACATTCTGATGTTATATTACATAGGTCAATTTTTGACCTCCATGAACACTTTTATGGCCCACGGGTACTTGGATCTGTTGGTTAATATACCAAGAGATTTACATCTCATGATGTCATTTCAGCCAGACAAATATTTGACCTACTGAACATGTTTCTGGCCCAAAAGTACTTGATCTTGAACTTTCCAAACATACTCATAAACTCCAACAGATGCTTCCTAAGCCACAGAGAAGTCCATATCTGACATATTGAACTCATTTCTGGTCAAAGGTTTCTCAAAAAGTTTAAAACAATATAGACTTTTAGACTCCTTCTGATGTTATATTAGATATACATAGGTCAATTTTGACCTCCATGAACACATTTATGGCACATTTCCTGAAGAAAATGTGAAGTGTCGCTTGAAGCGGCAAATCTCAGCACCCGGTTGCTAGGGTGTTCTGGGAGGTTGCTACGGTGTTCTGGGTGGTTGCTAGGTGTTTTTTTAGGGTATTCTGGGTGGTTGCTATGGTGTTGCTATGCGGTTGTTAGGGTATTCTGGGTGGTTGCGAAGGTGTTCTGGGTGGTTGCTAGGGTGTTGCTAGGCGGTTGCTGGGGTGTTAATGGTGGTTGCTAGGGTGTTGCCAGATGGTTGCTAGGGTGTTCTGGTTTGTTTATAGGGTGTTCTGGATGGTTGCTAGGCTGTTGCTTGGTGGTTGCTAGGGTGTTCTGGGAGGTTGCTACGGTGTTCTGGGTGGTTGCTAGGTGTTTTTTTAGGGTATTCTGGGTGGTTGCTATGGTGTTGCTATGTGGTTGCTAGGGTATTCTGGGTGGTTGCGAAGGTGTTCTGGGTGGTTGCTAGGGTGTTGCTAGGCGGTTGCTGGGGTATTCTGGGTGGTTGCTATGGTGTTGCTATGTGGTTGCTAGGGTGTTGCTAGGCGATTGCTGGGGTGTTAATGGTGGTTGCTAGGGTGTTGCCAGATGGTTGCTAGGGTGTTCTGGTTTGTTTATAGGGTGTTCTGGATGGTTGCTAGGCTGTTGATTGGTGGTTGCTAGGGTGTTCTGGTTGGTTGGAGATTTACTTCTCATGATGTCATTTCAGCCAGAAAATTATTTTACCTACTGAACATGTTTCTGGTCCAAAAATACTTAATCTTGAACTTTTCACACATACTCACAGACTATGTAATATAACATTCTGATGTTATATTACATAGGTCAATTTTTGACCTCCATGAACACTTTTATGGCCCACGGGTACTTGGATCTGTTGGTTAATATACCAAGAGATTTACATCTCATGATGTCATTTCAGCCAGACAAATATTTGACCTACTGAACATGTTTCTTGCCCAAAAGTACTTGATCTTGAACTTTCCAAACATACTCATAGACTCCAACAGATGATTCCTAAGCCACAGAGAAGTCCATATCTGACATATTGAACTCATTTCGGGTCAAAGGTTTCTCAAAAAGTTTAAAACAATATAGACTTTTAGACTCCTTCTGATGTTATATTAGATATACATAGGTAAAATTTGACCTCCATGAACACATTTATGGCACATTTCCTGAAGAAAATGTGAAGTGGAGCTTGAAGCGGCAAATCTCAGCACCCGGTTGCTAGGGTGTTCTGGGAGGTTGCTACGGTGTTCTGGGTGGTTGGTAGGTTTTTTTTTAGGGTATTCTGGGTGGTTGCTAAGGTGTTGCTATGCGGTTGCTATGGTATTCTGGGTGGTTGCGAAGGTGTTCTGGGTGGTTGCTAGGGTTTTGCTATGTGGTTGCTAGGGTATTCTGGGTGGTTGCGAAGCTGTTCGGGGTGGTTGCTAGGGTGTTGCTAGGCGGTTGCTAGGGTATTCTGGGTGGTTGCGAAGGTGTTCTGGGTGGTTGCTGGGTTGTTTTGGTTTGTTTCTAGGGTGTTCTGGGTGGTTGCTATGCTGTTGCTTGGTGGTTGCTAGGGTGTTCTGGTTGGTTGGAGATTTATTTCTCATGATGTCATTTCAGCCAGAAAAATATTTTACCTACTAAACATGTTTCTGGCCCAAAAGTACTAGATCTTGAACTTTCCATACATATTCATAGACTATGTAATATAACATTCTGATGTTATATTACATAGGTCAATTTTTGACCTCCATGAATACTTTTATGGCCCACAGGTACTTGATCTGTGGGTTAATATACAAAGAGATTTACATCTCATGATGTCATTTCAGCCAGACAAATATTTGACCTACTGAACATGTTTCTGGGCCAAAAGTTCTTGATCTTGAACTTTCCAAACATACTCATAAACTCCAACAGATGCTTCTTAAGCCACAGAGAAGTCCATATCTGACCTATTGAACTCATTTCTGGTGAAAAGTTCCTCAAAATAGTTTAAAACAATATAAACTTATAGATTCCTTCTGATGTTATATTAGCTATACATAGGTCAATTTTTGACCTCCAGGAACACATTTATGGCCCACGGGTACTTGATCTATGGGTGAGTATATCGAGAGATTTACTTCTAATGATGTAATTTCAGCCAGACAAATATTTGACCTCCTTCTGATGTTATATAAGATATACATTGGTCAATTATATTAGATATACATAGGTCAATTGTTGACCTCCAGGAACACATTTATGTCCCACGGGTACTTGATCTGTGAGTTAATATACCGATAGATTTACTTCTCGTGATGTCATTGAACTCATTTCTGGTCAAAGGTTCCTCAAAAAGTTTAAAACAATGTAAACTTTTAGACTTCTTCTGATGTTAGATTAGATATACATAGATACATTTTTGACCACCAGGAACACATTTATGGCACATTTCCAGAAGAAAATGTGAAGTTGAGCCTGAAGTGGCAAATCTCACCACCCGGTTACTAGGGTGTTCTGTGTGGTTGCTAGGTGGTTGTTAGGGTATTCTGGGTGGTTGCTATGGTGTTTTTATGTGGTTGCTAGGTGCTAATGTTGCTAGGCGGTTGCCAGATTGTTCTGGATGGTTGCTAGGGTGTTGCTAGGTGGTTGCTGGGGTGTTCTTGTTTGTTGGTGTTGGTTGCTGGGTGGTTGCTAGGGTGTTTTAGGTCGTTACTATGGTATTCTGGGTTGTTGCTATGGTGTTACCAGGTGGTTGGTAGTGTTTACATATGGTTACTAAAGAGTTTCTGTAATGTTTTTGGGCATGATTTAGCTCTTAACTAATAAATTCTTTTGTAATATAATGTAATATGATATAAACTAATCAATATGTTTATATTGTTTGAAACCTTTTGAGGACCCTTTTACCATAACAATATAAACTTCTAGAGTCCATCTGATGTTGTATTAGCTATACATGGGTCAATTTTTGACCTATGTAACACATTTATGGCACATTTCCAGAAGAAAATGTGAAGTACTGCTTGCAGTGGCAAATCTCACCACCCGGTTGCTAGGGTGTTCCCGGTGGTTGCTACAGTGTCCTGGGTGGTTGCTAGGTGGTTGTTAGGGTATTCCGGGTGGTTGCTAGGGTGTTGCTAGGGTGTTCTGGGTGGTTACTAGGGTGTTGCTAGGTGGTTGCTAGGGTGTTCTTGGTGGTTACTTGGGTTTTGCTAGGGTTGGTTGCTTGCTAGGGTGTTGCTAAGGTGTTCTGGGTGGTTGCTAGGCGGTTGCTAAAGTGTTGCTAAGGTGTTCTGGGTGGTTGCTAGGGTGATTTAGGTGGTTACTATGGTAGTCTGTGTGGTTCCTATGGTGTTTCTAGGTGGTTGGTAGTGTCCAAATTACTATAGAGTTTTTATAATGTTTTTGGCAATTGATTTATATATCATCAAAAGGAGCCCATAAGTTTTTTCAGAAATAATTTCAATAGGTCAGATGTGGACAATTCTATATGGCCTAGGAACCATCAAAAGGAGTCTATGAGTATGTAGAAAGTTCAAGATCAAGTACACATGGGCAAGAAATACAGTCTGTAGGTCAAATATCTGTCTGGCTAAAATAACATGATAAGAGGTCATTCTGTATAGTATCCTGATTTTTAAAGAACACCTTAGCCAGAAATATGTTCAGTAGTTAAAATAAGGACTCTTGTATGGCTTCAGTAACATCAAAAGGAGTTAATGAGTATGTTTAGAATGTTCAAGATCAAGTACTCGTGGGCCAGAACTATATTCAGTAGGTCAAAAAGGAACCTATCTATAGCTCATGTAATATCAGAAGGAGTCTAAAAGTTTTTCTTGTTTAAAAACTTTTGAGGACCCTTTGACCAGACATGAGTTAAATACTTAAGATATGGACGTTCTATATGCCTTAAGAAGCATCAAAAGGAGTCTATGAGAATTTATACAAAAAGTTCGAGACCTAGTACTCGTCGGCAAGGACTATGTTTGTGGGTCAATGAGGAACCTCTAGGCCTAGAAAGCAGTCTAAGAAGTAGCATAAGAAGTAGTCTATAGAAAGTTCAATATCAGGTACTCGTGGGACAGATATATGTTCAGTATATGTTCAAATATCTTCCTGCTCATAAAACATCATAAGTAGTAAATATCAATGTATAGTAACCTAATGATATAGTAACCTATGTTCAGCAGGTCAAATAGGAACCTTTGTATAGCGAGAAACAAGTTATATCTATCATGCAATGCAATGAAACACATCTTAGGTGTTTTCTTTTTATTGCACAGAGGTTAGTTATTAAGTGCATATGCATTACGAGGAACAA